>NW_015112708.1:353037-368687 GCF_001443285.1 Poecilia latipinna | reverse complement strand
AGTTCCCCAAACAACTTTTTATATTTTTTGTACCCCCCCCTTTTTAAACCCCCCCCCCCCCCCCGTTCCAAATAGACAAGTGAATCCAGATCTCTCCCTCTTACAGATTACTGTCCATCTCTCCTTATTTTTTTTTTTCTTTTTTAATTTATATTTAAAGAGACGGCTTCACACATCGCTATTTTATACTCAGCAGCCACCTGTTCAGGATAGAAATGTAAGCACTTCTAGATTTTAGCGGATTTCACTTGTATTAATTATGTCTTAACAATAGCAGAGGAAAGGTCTGAGTAATATAAGTTAGCACATGTGACGTTTTGAGTATCATTGTATCATGTATAACATCTCTATGCTCATAGAAGGTATTTTTTGCTTTTTTTTTAATTTACGATGGAAAACTCTTCACCAACAGACGATTAATTGTGAAGGTGAAAGGAGTGCTGAATATTCAGAAGGCCATTATGACTTATTATTATCCTTTATGTCATTTTAATTTAAGTTTTAATGTGGTTTATTGTATCTGGCTGTTGTTTTTTTTTTTTTTTAAAGCTTTTGTTGATCACTTTGTACAGCACTGGGAAAAGTGTTTGCCTCCTTACTGATTTCTCCTTTTTTTCATTATTGTTGTCCCACTTAAATTCCTCACATCAAACACAAATGTAATATCAAAGATAACCTAAATAAAGGTACAAAATGAATTTTCCAAGCAGTGATATCATTTTTATTTTTTAATTTGGGGTAAATAACCTTATCTAAACCCAATTGTCCCTATCCAAAAATGTAATTTTCCCCTTTTTATTTCCTTATTTATTTAAGTGCGACAAAGAGAGTAAAAAAAAAAATGGAGCAAGTCTCTAAGGGGGGAAATCCGTTACCACAGTGCTGTGAGAGAAAAAAAAAAATAAAAAATCTTCCTACATTCCTGTTTGAAATGCTCATGGTGCCTTCGCTGCTTTGAAGCTGTGCTATGTACGGAAACTGTGCAAAGAAGACCAAGTTTTGTATTCTGCCTTTTACAGTAATCTCTTCCACGCCTCTTCTGCTCGAGCAATTTAACGAGTTAGCAGTTTAAGGATATTTACCACTATGTAGAACCTCTCGCCTTACGATTGCAACGAGAACGTTTCCGACCGCAACAGAAGATGAAAGAATCGCAACAAAGATTCTGTGATTATTTTTTTATTTTTTACTTTTCTCTCTGACATGTTATGTAGCTCATATCGTCGGCGCGGCACAAGCTTTGATTAGTACGTGATCGGTTTGTCGGGGCATTAAATTGATTAATGTTACTGCTCAACAGTCTGACAATCACATTCCTTTGGCTCCTCTAAAAAGCAGGGGGCTTGACCAAAATATTTTATAAAGAGTGAATTAATGTGACTTTTTTTTTGTAATACAGTGGTTTTATTGTGCTGTATTTTTTTTGTTACAATCTCGTCCTTTTTTTTGATGTTTTTTACGCTTTTCTTTTTCAATTTTTAACCAGGCACTTGTTTGTGTAGCGCCAAGCCTATGCAACACACACATCTGTACTTGTATCTTATTCTGTATCTCGGTGTCATAAACGTGGATGGATGTTTGTAACATTGTACCATGGACTGACTCAACTGCAACAATAAAGACATTGAGGTATTCCAGTTGAAGTCTCTTGTCATGTCTCCCATGTGTACACGTCTTCCACATTAAGTATTCAAGCTTCTCGTTTGTTTCATAGTCGCTATTTTTTTTCCCTTTGGTTTACCTGTAAGCTGTTTTTACAGTGTAAATACCAAGACTGTGAAATATTCCGTGGATGAAATGGATTGTAAAGCCAGGATTCCTTCACAGTCAGGAAAAGTCTGGAATTTTCTTTGTCCTTTCCAGGTATAGACAAACAGAATACAACATTTTCCATTTCTTAAATTTTCTTCTCTCTCTCTTCTTTCCTCCTGCCCTCTTTTTGCCATTTATTCCTAGTTCCTCTTTGTTGTATCTTTTCTTGTCTTCTCTTTCCTGACATTTTTCAAATTTTTATGTTCAGTTCTTCCTCTGTTTGTCCTTCCCTTCCTTGAGTTTTCTTTCCTTTATTTCCTTCTTCCTTCCTTTCTTTGGTCCCATCTTCTGTCTTTTATTTTTTGATTGTGCCTTCCTTCTTCCGTTGTGACCTGCTTCCTTTTTTCCCATCCAGCCACTCGTGTAAAACCTTTCCTTTCCTAATTCCTTCTTTGTGAATTTCCTTTTCTTCTTTGTGCTCCATACGCCCTACATTGTTTCCTTTATATATCTAACCTCCCTTCCATCCATGTTTACTTCCTACCTTTCAGTCTCTGTTTCCATCTTTATAAAGTGGAATTAATATCTGTTTTGATACTTGTGTTTTTTCTGAAAGCCTGTTTCTGTGATGGAGGGGGATATCTTCCTTTAAGGCACCATTTTATTATTTTCAAAGTCATCCCAAAATTACATCAGAACAGTCAATATTTGTCATTGCTCAATGCATCAATATCCATGATAAAAATAAGGTATTTAAAATGATGGCTAAGTGTTAAATATGACGATGCTTATTATAATTTGAGAAGTAATTTTGAACTATACAATTTGAACTAATTTTGAAATGTTTGACGTGCATTACGTAATCATTTTATTTACCAAAATGGTACTCTAGTTGCAGCTACTTGGTTAGCTAGCCAGCTTACTCAACATAGTTAAAGGTAAATACATTATTTTATTTATTCACTGACTGCATCATTAACTTCATTTTACACTATTAAAACAAGATTAATGTAAGTGGAATTTTTAATTGTCATATTCTGTTAGCTTGGTGTATTGAAAACTGAAGTCCCTTGCTAGCTAGCCTAGATTTTTCGTGTGGTGTCAGAATGTTTGTCATTTATTAAAAAAATATGAGATTTTTTTTTTTCACTTTTTAATTAAATTCTATATTTGTATCACACAAATATATGGGTTAGAGGACTATGGCAAATGATACACGTTTTACGTGTGTGGGGTCGGTTGGACCCCATTTTCACATAAGAGGAGTCGGATTACAAAGATCCTCTGTCCAATCTATCTGTATTATCTATATTATCTCTTCTGTCTTATTTTGCTACAACTCTCCACCCTCCCTTCCTCCTCCTTTTGCCCCCCAGTGCAATTCATGACCAGCATGTGAAGGCTGTATTTAGGTCCAGGTACGTCTCATCTGACTTTTGTCTCCAACAATAGAAGGGACCGTCCCAACCAGTCATTGCAAAGACATGCGGTCACGAGACCCCCGGGGCTGTATTAAGTTGTGCCGTTTGGTTGGAAGAGAGGATGACTGAGTTTGTATTTGGCTGGATGTAGAAGAGGAAGAACAACACTTGCCCTAAATCCCATCGCTTCTTCAGCGTAAGAGGTAAGAGTGGCCTTGACCTCAGGGACAACTAAATGAACATGACTGTAAAAGAGAACTAAAAGATAGCTCTCGGCGTGGTTTTAAACACGAAAGACATTGATGTAATATCTGATGTTGGCGTGACGTACCAAGTGATTTTGCACGCAGTATTAAAAAGCCAGAAATGGAGCTATAACTAGATCCGACGTGGCCTAAGTTGGCTCTGGTGGGGATTTTCTTCCTGCTTTTTGTTCCGAGTGCTGCATATGTGGGTGAAGAAGGTGCTAAGCTCGCCCCTGAGACCGCTGTGTTGGTGGCATACTTTGCAGGCTTTGACTTAATGCTCCTTAATGCTGAAAGCAGCACCAGCAACATTCCTGCCACTGTCAGACGGTGTGCTGTTCCACGGTTTCAGCCAAACGCCAACTGACCGTGTTCATTGAACCAAATGCGGATTCAGTACCAAGGGTCTCCGGGACTTCCGTGCGTTCCACTCTGATGTATTTAAAGCATCTTCTGTTTTTTTCCCGTATCCCACTGCTTTTTCCCAATTCCTCCGACCTTTGACTTCCCCCGCTCTAATCTCTACTGGCCCCTATCAAATACCACAGTGTTTGACTTTGAGAACCTAAATGGTGAGAAATACCAAGTCTCAAGAAGAAATGCCCAATTAGATTCAAATGTGCATTTAGACCTTCAACGTTCAAACTTTTACAGTATTGGAAGAAATCTGGCTCGTTTCAATGTCAAAATCAGCTTCTCCTCAGCTCTATTGTTGTAAAAAATGTCCCCTCTACCCATTACTGGCAGCTGGCTGTCAAACCTGCAGCAACATAAATAGCCCGCTGAATGTTTGGACCTGGCCCACTGATTTACTGGAGTACAGGCGAGGTGAGCCATTGTCTGGAGGAGCTGCTCCGCACCTGTTCAAGAGCTCGTCCTATTATTCTTAAAAATAGACCCTCGCTCACCCCTTCGCTCTTCAGCCATTCTGACATTGGATTTTATGATCGTGTGATTTATAAGCCTGTGGAAAAAAAAAAAAAATAGAAAAAAAACCTCTGAAGGAAGTGTTGTGTGCAATCAAATCTTGACATCTAATCCAATGACGGAGCACGCTGATGCAGTCTGCTCCTGTTCACCTTGATCTCCAGCAGCCAGAGGTCACTGCTATGCTTGGATCAATGTCTGAAGCGCCTCTGCTAAAAAGGAACATAGGCTGTATATAAAACGGAGTGGTTAGAGGTAGGACAAGGTGGGAGTCGTAAAAAGCACATTGATTTATAAAGTTCATTTTCTTTTACCTTTCAGGACTTCGCGACCTCTGGTCATTGTTAAATCTTAGTCCGTATTCACAATTGGACACGAATTATGACCGACTTGATTTGTTGATTTGTCGGTCACTTTACTGTAATTGTAGCCCGACTATTTCACCAGCTAACGTTAGCTTGTTTTAGTTATGATATAAAGAGAAGAATGAGGAAAAAAGTGTACAATATTATGCATGCTAGGCAAAAAAAAGCAAAAAATGTTTTGTGAAAAAATAGTTTATTCAATAGCAGGGAACTGTTCACCTTTTCCTCTATAATCAATATTATACAGAGTGAACTTGTACTCATTTTGGCACTTTTAAAGCCTCAAAATTCTTTGTTTTGCTAAATTGTGATGGGGGGGGGGGAAGGGATGCATCCATGTTTTCCAAATCTACGGAAGTCCTCTGCATCCAAATAAAAAACCAGCACGACCAATTCATTAAAAAAAAAAAAAAAAAGATCTTAGTAAATTTAGAAGTTGAAACGTCTTCACCTACATTCAAATCTAGCATTCCAGGCTGGTTGGAGTTGAGGGAAGACAATCCTGTAAGGTGCTGCAAAAAACTTTAAGCTGGGTGGAGCTTCACCTTCAGAATATGGAGGCAACAAAATAAAATTACTATTGTCAACTTTTATTGTTCTTGAGCTATTTTGTAAAGAAGAGAAAAACTTTAATCTCTACTTGTAATGATTTAAACCACAAGTCTAATCATAAATATGCACTTTCTGTTCGATTTAATGACGGGAAATCTGAAAACTGGGTGCATCCCTTCCAACAAACTGCTTGAAAGCTGCTGTCTCTGCTACCTGATCAACTAGTGTGAGGATTAAAAAAAAAAAAGCACATCACGTCTTCAGATGCGTCAGTGGATCATTAAAAAATTCATGCGTTCCCTGCAGTTTGAGCGCCACTCAGGCCTCCGTCGGCTGCCTGCAGCCTTGATCAGCGCCAAGAGGAAATGACTGCGGATTAGGCCTGGAGCTGTTTAACACCCTGGGCCTCAGCCTGCAGAATGATTTCTCCCTCCACTACTGTTCCAACTTCACAGCCCTACCGCCAAGATATTTTCTCTCTCTCTCTCTCTCCCTCTCTCTTTATTTTTTGTTGTTTGCACAAATGATAAAAGGCTCTGAATGCTGGGGAAGAAAGGAACCATCTGTCAAGGGCTTGTTGTAACATTAGAGTGATTAAAAACAGGGAACCAGGTAAATAATCGCAGCAGGGAAACATCTGAGAAATGAGTTTGTTGTTGTAACTAATCAGATTCATGGAAAACGTAAGCCATTTAAAAAATTTTTTTTTTAAATGTGATAAATGTGAGCAGTTTCTATGAACACAAGGCGTTTGCACATCCTTAAAAAGTCTTGAATCAATGCATCTAAAATGATGGCCTTGAAATGTCTTAAATTCAATCAAAAACATGCAAGTTGGCCTTAAATTTTGTTATGACAGGACTATTTCATCTTGTATTTTCTATGTACATTTTTTTTCTCATGGGACGTTTTCTGTCAGGCAAACATTTGAGTCATACTCAGACGTCATCTGTGACTCGAGGTGGTTGAGGCTACTGCTAACTAGCTGCTAACATACCCTTGCTAGCTAGCTAGCTAGCTACGTATCTTTTTGCGTTTTTATCATCAGTTTTCTGGACGGACGTTCGTCTTTACCACCGGCTCACCTCTCTTGCTAAACCGTACGATGCTACGTTTAATCTGCGCAGTAACATTTTGGCTTTACGAAATATGCAAATTCTTTGGTACAGTTTTTGTCGTCTTAAAAAAAAGTTTTAAATTTGAGTTGGTGAAACCCTGTAATATAATTGTTTGTTTTTCTTCGGTTTGATTAAAGAAACTATCAGCTAAAATGTCTGAGGAAGCAGTGGAGGACGTCGTCGAAGAAGAAGTTGTGGAGGAAGAAGTAATTGAAGAAGTTCTAGTGGAGGAGGTGGGGTAAGTAAAATCCACTTCTAAAGCTATTTATCACAATAAAAAAAATCAGATACTCTGATCATTTCAAATCTTTACCTAATTTCTTTTCAGGGAGGAAGGTAAGTGACGACTTCTGAAGTGGTTTGACGCTTCCTTTTTTTAAAAAAAAAAAAAAAAAAAAGAACTCGTCACTTCTAGCCTCCATTCTTAGACGCGGCTGACCTGATTATGTCAGCTCAGGTAGAAGACGAAGCAACGGGAAGGCGAAGGCTTCACGTGTGCAGCCTCTTTGTTGGAGTTACATGCCTGCTGTCAGCCAGGAAAAGCAGACAGCAGGATTCGGAAAGCTAACACCTCGCCTGTCAAGCGCAGTGATGGCTGCATGCTTTTAAAGTGTGGAAAATTAACAACTAATTTATTTTAAGCGGGTTTTTTTTTTTTCGCACATCTTTCCAAACAAATGTGCGTGTACTTTTTCCAAGTCTGTCCTGCAGCTACACGTCAGCACAGAGCTGCTTTACCGTCTGAGGCTACAGACGGCTCAGTCGGTGATCTAAGCTCATCCCTCCGTGTTTGTACCTTTGCTCACGATAAATGTCCAGCACTGCGTTTTTGTTTTTTTGTTTGTTTTTTTATGCATCCCAAGAGACAGTGATATGACAGTGTGCAGAGTGACCAGATTCCTGCTGGGAGCTGTTTGCCGAGTCCCATTGATCCACTAATCCATATTTGGTTCACTCAGTCATAAAGGCTCAAAGAAAAGAGGGGGGGGAAAAAAGGCTCTTTTTTTTTTTTTGTCTGTGAACACAGTCTTTTTATTCTGCTCTGTGCTTACCCCCTCGGGTCGTATAATCTCAGCAAAGTGTGTTTGCATGTGGGTGTTGCTGAAGTCTTTTGTCATGTCTGCAATAACAGAGCTTGACTGTTTTTTTTTCTTTCTGTTTTTATTCTTGTTTTCAGAAGAAGCTCCACCTGGAGTAGAAGGTAATTCTCGTCCTTTAAATACTTTATGGTTTCGTCTCTCTTTTTTACAAACCGTAATAACATTTACGACGACGACCGCTTAATTTGATATTATAATGGCCTAATGTATGGCATTCTGCCGTTTGCAAATAACGCAAACAGAGCTGACTGAGTGAAATCTGTGAAAAGCAGCCTCCACCTGCAGATTACTGTAAACGATGTTGTCTTTTCATAGCTGCTCATTCGTTTTAGTCCCATTAGCCGTTTTGAGTCCAGTCATCAGTAATCACTGCTTTGTTTGGCTGCTCAGCCGGTGCCTGCAGAGTTAGGATCAGATGAATTTACTCTAAATGAGATATCCATTTGTTTGTGTCGCTGAATCCACTTAAGAGACATTTGCCGTCTATGTGCAGGAATAACTTTAAGACCAGGTTCATTTATTTCCACTTTTCACATCTTGAGTGGAATCAGAGTAGTTATTATATAAAATGTCAACTTTTTTTTATATCTAATGTTTGTGTTGCTTCTTTTTTCCTCAGAGCCCCCTGTCTCCACTACTGAAGGTAAAACAAAAAATCCTCTTTTTACTTATTTGTGTTTTACCATGAACTCCACACAGAGCCAGCCAAAACTATAAGACCTCCCCACCACAGGGGGCCCCCAAGAGCACTTGAATTTCTACACAAATAATCAAAATGTTTCATTTGTAGTCTATTATAATAAGAATGAACTGATTTTTAAAATCACTTTGAGATTTTCTGGATTACAAATTTTTAAAAAATCATGTGATCTGATTTATGTGCCGGTTTTAAAAACAATAGGCTAATATCTGAGCTGTTTACAAACAAATCTAGATAAATCCTTCCATCCATTCATGTCAACTTAGCCACGCAAACAATACACAAACTGTGGACGGTCAAGCAAAATGTAAATGGGCCCCCCAAAATGGAAATATCCTCTGGGCCCCATAAAACCTTTGGCCGGCCCTGACTACAGATTAAAAGTTTTCTTGCTGGGAGTTTAATCAGTCTAAAAACCTCAAATATTGTTAAAAAGTTCCAACCAACATGTCCTGAAATGTATAATAAGGCACGAAAAAGAAACCAAGAAACCAAATTACATAAAATTCATGTACAGAGAGTGATCAGAGATCTGTATAGGCACTACAAATACATTAACATTTTTATCTGGATGTTCTGTATCCTAGATTTGTTTTCTGCCTTTCACCTCAATTTTTGTGCGTTTGCAAGAAACTTTAAATGAGTTTAGAGAATCTGTGCAGATTATGACAGGTCCCCCCCCCCCCCAACTAATAATGTTTATTACTGCAGTATATTTGTGTGCTCCTGCAAAAACAAAGATGCATTTCTCTGTTATTAAAACCATTTGTCAAGAAAACTGTCCCATTCCATGTTTAATCTTAAAAAAAATCCACTCTGCTTCCATAATTCCAAAATTATTCTTATTACACCGACTCAATGTTGTGATGTTTACCCCAATATAATTAAACAATCAAAGTCGTGAAAAAGGAACTGAAATCTTTAAAGTGAGAAAAACATTTATTTATTAACTTTTGTGTTTATTCATTCTGCGCCGGTTGAGGCTACAGTCTTTAAGCAGCAGGACCATCTGGAGCAATTCATCAACGCTGGTAAAGGTCAGGAACATAAACAAGGCAACTTTTAAACATCCGAGAGGACGAAACCCCTTACAAAGGGGTGGCAGTGTCATGATCTGGGCCTGTTTTCCTGCATCTAGCTTCCTTTATCCTTATATGAAACTTGAATTTAATATCTTGTTATACACGCTCTTGTTTTCTTGAATGTAGAAATCATTTTCTAAGCGACCTGACTTGAGCTGAGCCACGTTTCTTGATGATGTGTTTTCCATTTCATGCTGTCTCCGACGATTACGTTACAAAGAGCCTGCAGAAGAAGGTACTTCTTCTTCTAAATTGTGTTGTGCAGACTTGCAATGTTTTTTTTTGTTTTTTTTTCTGTTGTGCAGTTTGGACAAAAAGACATTAAGAGCTGAGCTGTCTGTTGATATCTGAAATACTAATTTTCCAATCTTCTGTATGTTGTGCTATGGAAGGATTTACTCGTAAATGCAAATAGCTTGTTATTTTCCCCTCTTGGCTTCAGATTTATTCTGATAGCACACTTTAATAGAAGAGCTGCCTTCCTTTATCCAAAAGATATGATTTTTGTGCCTTGAAACCCTGGTGTGACATGGCATACAGAATGAGTTCAGGCTTTCCATTTCACCCTCTGACATGCAAGAAAGGTTTTCACATTGGAATATATAAAGTAAATATCAGACCTCGGTAATGCGGGGTTTGGAAGTAATAAAAGGAAATCCGTTTATATTCTGCCTGTTGATGCTCTAACATTTCCCTCTGTCCTGTCTTGTTAGAGGCTCCAGCTGCGGATGAAGGTGTGTTTACAATATTATAAACTCTCAAAAACACGATGTCAAATGAACTGGTTTTAACAGTCCACTCTTAATGGTGGATGTTCTGGGATCTACTGTTTAACTTTATGGGTGGAAAATATATTTGCTGACACTGATAGTGTTTTATGACTGAGATTTGTACAATTGAGTAGATTAATAAGAACTTTTAATAATGTCACAAATTATTTTTACCTAAACGAAAAAAAAATATGGCTTTAAATATAAACTTATATACTTTATATATAAATATACTTTATATTTTCTAGTAAAGAGTGCAAAAGTATTTCTACCAATTTTTACTTTAACAGAAATAACTCTTGGAGACCAGTTCTGTGTATAGTCACATAAACATATAAATATAAGCATAATCTTTGGTTAATATTGGTTAACTTTTACTTTTACTTTCCCACATTGGAGTATAAAAACCTGTGACATGCTTGTTTGCATAGTGGTGATAGTGTCATGATTGGGGCCATGATGGCTTACATGTTGCACTTATTATAATTAGAACTGTAATTTAAAAAAAAAAAATCATGCGGAAACTTTGAAGAAAATGTCAGATGTCAGTCATTGATGAATGCAAACACCAATAATCCCTTTGTCTTTTGCTTTTTGACACACTTACTTTTCCTCTGTTCTTTCCTTTAGAGCATCCAGTTGCAGATGAAGGTATGAAGTACGACCGATGAATTCCTCATTACGAAACTGCAAATTCACACTGTCAAAAAAAAAAAAAAAACACAAATTAATTAAAAAGTGCTGGATACACTGCTGCGCTTTATTAAATTAATTGAATATACTATAAGGGCTGGATTGAGTTTTGCTAGCAAAACTCAGTCATGATCGCTGAGCAGCGTTTTATATGAAGCAAGAGATTAGAAAGAAAAGGAAAAATGATGCATTAGAACTAGATAAATTAACCATTTTTACCCATTTATATTATTTATAACCCAATTTATTTTGCGTATTATTTAGAGTATTATTGACTCTAAATAATGAGTACTATCAAAGAATAACGTATTAGCATGTTATGCTAACGTATAAACAGCATTTAATTCGCAGTAAATCTGTTAAAAAAATTGTAACAAACATATACTTTTTTCTTTTCCTGTTATAACAGATGAATCCAAGCCCAAACCAAAGTAAGTTTTTACCACCTTCCTAAATCTAATCGGTGTACAAATTATTATTATTATTATTATTATAACAGATGTGTTCCTTCGCAGGGCATTCGCTCCGCCGATCGCCGTTCCTAAGATACCAGAGGGGGAAAAAGTTGACTTTGACGTGAGTCAAGCTGCTTTAGGTTGGAAAAAAATAAGCATCTGGTGAATGGTACTGATGTTTAAAGCTACCCAAGTGTCAATGAGTGGACGTTTTGAGTGGAGGCCCATTTGAGTGTGTGTGTGTGACCTCCTTGTAGGACATCCACAGGAAGCGTCAGGAGAAAGATCTGTCTGAGCTGCAGTCTCTGATCGAGGCCCACTTTATTCAGAGAAAGAAGGACGAGGAGGAGCTCATCGCTCTTGTTAACAGGATTGTAAGTCTTCCATGAAAGCACGCACCACTGCCAAAGTGATGTACCACCCAGCAAACAATTGCGTTTTGTTTGTACGCGCGCGTGTGTGTGTGGGTGTGGGTGCGGATGATTAGGAGAAGCGTCGTGCTGAGAGGGCTGAACAGCAGAGAATCCGTGCCGAGCAGGAGAAAGAGAGGCAGAATCGTTTGGTTGTGAGTACCTTTTGAAGCTGCAGTTAAAGTGATTTTTGTAAACAGGAGAGGAATCTCAAATTGGTCCAAAGTTACTCAAGGAAAGTTCTGTACGGCACCAAAGAAAACTTAGCGTTCACACCAGCTCTAATCTGCAGGAGAAAATTAATTATTAGAGACGAGTCTGAATAATCAGGTGGCTGGTAAAAGAAAATTCCTCTTTCTCTTGTATTACAAAATAAATAACTAAATAAAAGCTGTGTATTTTTCCTTGGATTGGTCTGTATCATAAGTTGTCAATGAAATGCATTGAAGTTTGTGGTTGCAACATAAAAAGGGTGGAAAAGTTCAAGCTCAAAAAGCCTGAACATATTTGCTAGGAAAAATATTAGCATATTATTTCACGCTTTTAATTTAAATGACTTCATGTTTTCTCAAACTGAACAATGTTTCTGCCTGTTGATGTTTTGTGTGTGAAATGCCCAATTTTTGGCTACTGTCTCTTTAAGACTAGCTTGCTCTTGTCAAATGTGCCACAGCACAGGTGATTCTTGTTATGTGGTCAAGGATTTGTTTAACACATTGAGAGAAGGAAAACTGACCAAGAAAAAAATAAAAAATATATATAAGCATTTGTTATTGTTGCTTAGTTTTTTTTGTTTTTCCTGGGCTTTTTTGTATGAAAAAAGCAGGTTTGGAGTGCAGTCAACGGGTGTAAAGATGGTGGATTTTTGCACTATTTGCTTCACAGGAAGAAAAAGAGAGGAAGGAACAAGAGGAGGCTCGTAAGAAGCAAGACGAGGACGCCAAGAAGAAAAAGGCCCTGACTAACATGACTCAACAATATGGTGGCCAGCAAAGGGTCAGTTACCGTTCAGGATTTTTTGTTTTTTATCTAATAATTTAAAAAAAACCCATCAAAGACAACATCCTGCACCTTTTTTTGATTTTGCAGCAAGATGGAAGGAAGGGAGCAAAGAAGCAAACAGAGAGGGAAAAGAAGAGAAAGATCCTGGCAGAGCGGAGGAAACCGCTCAACATCGACCATCTGAACGAGGACAAGCTGAAGTGAGTCCGAGGCAGGACATCATTAATCAAAAGCCATCTGTCGTGTGAGTTTGTAGCAGGTTTTGGTTTTCAGCCGCTGATTTTTCTGCCTTATGTTTAAAAGGGAGAAGGCCGGTGAGCTGTGGCAGTGGCTGATGATGCTGGAAGCGGAGAAATTCGACTACACTGAGAAGCTCAAGAGACAGAAATATGACGTGAGTACTGACCCGACAACCTAAAGTAAATAACACATTATGTTTAACTTTATTTATAAATAATCGGTGCACAATTAGCTAGCATCAGAGAAGTAGATGCGTTTGATTAAACCTTTGCTGTCTGCAAAGATTATTTGCTAAATAATCAATTACATACAGAGAAATGAATATATATTTTCCATCTGCGGGGTCTTTATTGTCCCACAGATGGAAGTACAGGTAATATTTCATATTTTTATATAAGCAACTTTTGGTTTTGACATGATCTGGAAATTGTTAGCTCTTCTGCAGTTGTGACAAAATCAACATATACTACAAATTTTTTCCAGTAATTCACATTACGCTTTTTCTTTGTGGTGTTAACATTTTTCCAGCAAATTTACTTGACTCTAGTTTAAATGCCTACACTAGACTTTCTGAGCCAAGGTAAATACTCTTTTTCATGATTAATAAGCTTGTCCATGAAATTAGCTTTAGTGCTAATTATGCTAACGGTATTAAACCCGAAAATCTCGAAAATCAGCAAAATGAACTGAATACTTCACGAGAACTGCAAGGTTCCTGTGTGAATGTTTCTGGTTATAATTAAGGTAACACTTCTGAGAATACACCAGAGGTCTAAGTTACCGAGTGTTGGAATTGGGCCTTGAAACGGTTGTGAAAAGGTTGTTTGTCATTTAGATAAGTGGAGTGGATATGCAATAATGTTAGCATGAGCATAATTACCTAAATATTGATATTGTTGAGGAACACAAAAGCATAATTTCTTTTTTTTTGGCCAAGCGGTGTATTTAAATCACTCTTAATGAAAATTCCTATTTTCCAAATACATATCTTAACAATATCAGCATTGCTGACTAGATCTTTAAAGATATACTTTATGCAAATATGTTAGTTGACATTTAACAAGTCACTTGCTTTTAGTGTGTTTCTTGTTCACCTTTTTATATCTTGAAGGCATGCTGTCTCTCTCGTTCGCTTTGAGCTGAAATTATTTTGTCAGACGGCGCTTCATTCCTCAGCTGAAGCATCATTTTGACAGCCAGTGATGATAAACATTTAATTTCTGAGATCTTGTTGCCTTTTTCTCTCTGATTTTTCTTGATGATCGAGTTCAGTCAGGAATTATTTAGACGTCCATCAGTGAAACAAACAGCGTCTCAGTTCTTCTTCAGCACCACCAGATTCCCTCTGGCATTCAGTGTGACTTTAACTAGTCCGTTTGTCCTTCACAACAGATCAACTTGCTCCTGAATCGGGTTCAGGCCACCCAGAGGTAAGCTGTAGCCGTCTGTAAACTCACACACTCGTCTCTTGAAAAAACTAATTCTACGGGAGCATGTTTTTTTTTTAATAGACTTAAAACTTCAAAAAATAAAAACAAAAGTTAAGGTTTTCTGTTTAGAACAGTCATTGTCTGCCATGTAGTACATCAGTAAAATAGAGCCAGTCTGCATGGACTAGAAATATTGGGGTTTTTTCATGCTAGATTTAAAATGCTAAATTTGAATCATTTATTAGGGGGGAAAGCTGTTCCAAACTAACAATCTGTAAAGTTTGCCTTTATTCATTTTTATCCACGTGTTTGACAACTAAATTAATATATTAACTAACGTTTTGTTTTTCTTTCATGTAATGTGAATTAATCCCTGAGTGTCCAATGCTAACTGTGATGCTAATTAGAATAGATGTGCTAACATTTCTGTCTAACTTGCAGCGTCAAAGGAAGAGGCAAGGCCAAGGGCAGGGTGAGATAGACGGCCCCAACCAGACAAGACGCCTGAGCAGGAGTTTGCGTCGCAGCAAAACACAAGTTCACAGAAATAAAGCACGATTTCTGGGTTTAAGAGGATAGTGTGTTTTGTTGTATTTCTTAAAAATCCTGAAATAAAACTAGATTTTAATTTCAGCAACTGAATATATGTTAAATGTTTTTTTTTTCAGTATGAGATTGTTGCTGCAATAAAATATTTATTTCAGGGTTTTTACCAAGAATTACCCAAGAATGTAAAGGTCTGATGAAACAGGTGAGATTTTACTCAAAATGTGCTTGGGAACACTTTCAGCTACGTTCACACAGGAAGTCTTGTTGACAAATTTGTAGGGTTTTTTAGGAGTTAGGGGGTGAAAATGAAATCAGGCCGTATATATTATTTTCGCATACATATATACTGTGTGTCATTTGACATCAAACTACACTGTGTGTCTTTTGACATCAAACTGCACTGTGTCTCATTTGACATCAAACTACACTGTTTGTCATTTGACATCAAACTACACTGTGTGTCATTTGACATCAAACTGCACTGTGTGTCATTTGACATCAAACTGCACTGTGTGTCATTTGACATCAAACTACACTGTGTGTCATTTGACATCAAACTACACCGTCTGTCATTTTACATCTTACTACACCGTTTGTCATTTGACATCAAACTACACCGTGTGTCATTTGACATCTTACTACACCGTTTGTCATTTGACATCAAACTACACTGTGTGTCATTTGACATCAAACTACACTGTGTGTCATTTGACATCAAACTGCACTGTGTGTCATTTGACATCAAACTGCACTGTGTGTCATTTGACATCAAACTACACTGTGTGTCATTTGACATCAAACTACACTGTGTGTCATTTGACATCAAACTACACTGTGTG
>NW_015112708.1:349716-350541 GCF_001443285.1 Poecilia latipinna | reverse complement strand
AACTGCACTGTGTGTCATTTGACATCAAACTACACTGTGTGTCATTTGACATCAAACTACACTGTGTGTCATTTGACATCAAACTGCACTGTGTGTCATTTGACATCAAACTGCACTGTGTGTCATTTGACATCAAACTACACTGTGTGTCATTTGACATCAAACTACACTGTCATTTGACATCTTACTACACCGTTTGTCATTTGATATCAAACTGCACTGTTTGTCTTTTGACATCGTTTTTGACATCATACTACTGTTTGTCTTTTGACATCATTTTTGACATCATACTACACTGTCTGTCATTTGACATCTTACTACACCGTGTGTCATTTGACATCTTACTACACTGTTTGTCTTTTGACATCATTCTACACTGTTTGTCTTTTGACATCATTCTACACTGTGTGTCATTTGACATCAAACTACACTGTTTGTCATTTGACATCATTTTTGACATCAAACTACACTGTTTGTCATTTGACATCAAACTGCACTGTGTGTCATTTGACATCAAACTACACTGTGTGTCATTTGACATCAAACTACACTGTCATTTGACATCTTTCTTCTCTGTGTGTCATTTGACATCAAACTACACCGTCTGTCATTTGACATCTTACTACACCGTTTGTCATTTGATATCAAACTGCACTGTGTGTCATTTGACATCAAACTACACTGTGTCTTTTGACATCAAACTACACTGTGTGTCATTTGACATCAAACTGCACTGTTTGTCATTTGACATCATACTACACTGTTTGTCTTTTGACATCATACTACACTGTTTGTCTTTTGACATCATACTACACTGTTTGTCTT
>NW_015112708.1:348274-349474 GCF_001443285.1 Poecilia latipinna | reverse complement strand
TCTTTTGACATCATTTTTGACATCAAACTACACTGTTTGTCATTTGACATCAAACTGCACTGTGTGTCATTTGACATCAAACTACACTGTCATTTGACATCAAACTACACTGTTTGTCATTTGACATCATTTTTGACATCATTCTACACTGTCATTTGACATCAAACTGCACTGTGTGTCATTTGACATCAAACTACACTGTGTGTCATTTGACATCAAACTACACTGTCATTTGACATCAAACTACGCTGTTTGTCATTTGACATCATTTTTGACATCATTCTACACTGTCATTTGACATCAAACTACACTGTGTGTAATTTGACATCAAACTGCACTGTGTGTCTTTTGACATCATACTACACTGTTTGTCTTTTGACATCATTTTTGACATCTTACTACACTGGTTGTCATTTGACATCAAACTGCACTGTTTGTCATTTGACATCAAACTGCACTGTGTGTCTTTTGACATCAAACTACACTGTTTGTCATTTGACATCAAACTGCACTGTGTGTCATTTGACATGAAACTGCACTGTGTGTCATTTGACATCATACTACACTGTGTGTCATTTGACATCAAACTACACTGTCATTTGACATCTTACTACACTGTGTGTCATTTGACATCAAACTACACTGTGTGTAATTTGACATCAAACTGCACTGTGTGTCTTTTGACATCAAACTACACTGTTTGTCTTTTGACATCATTTTTGACATCATACTACACTGTTTATCTTTTGGCATCATTTTTGACATCATACTACACTGTTTGTCTTTTGACATCATACTACACTGTGTGTCATTTGACATCAAACTACACTGTGTGTAATTTGACATCAAACTGCACTGTGTGTCATTTGACATCTTACTACACTGTTTGTCTTTTGACATCATTCTACACTGTTTGTCTTTTGACATCATTCTACACTGTGTGTCATTTGACATCATACTACACTGTTTGTCTTTTGACATCATACTACACTGTTTGTCTTTTGACATCATACTACACTGTTTGTCTTTTGGCATCATTTTTGACATCATACTACACTGTTTATCTTTTGGCATCATTTTTGACATCATACTACACTGTGTGTCTTTTGACATGATTTTTGACATCATACTACACTGTTTGTCTTTTGACATGATTTTTGACATCATACTACACTGTTTGTCTTTTGACATGATTTTTGA
>NW_015112708.1:333393-345395 GCF_001443285.1 Poecilia latipinna | reverse complement strand
CACTGTGTGTCATTTGACATCATTCTACACTGTCATTTGACATCAAACTGCACTGTGTGTCATTTGACATCAAACTGCACTGTTTGTCATTTGACATCAAACTGCACTGTTTGTCTTTTGACATCATTCTGCACTGTGTGTCATTTGACATCAAACTACACTGTTTGTCTTTTGACATCATTTTTGACATCAAACTACACTGTTTGTCATTTGACATCAAACTGCACTGTGTGTCATTTGACATCAAACTACACTGTCATTTGACATCATACTACACTGTCTGTCATTTGACATCTTACTACACCGTTTGTCATTTGACATCAAACTACACTGTGTGTCATTTGACATCAAACTGCACTGTGTGTCATTTGACATCAAACTGCACTGTGTGTCATTTGACATCATACTACACTGTTTGTCTTTTGACATCATACTACACTGTTTGTCTTTTGACATCATTTTTGACATCATACTACACTGTTTGTCTTTTGACATCATACTACACTGTGTGTCATTTGACATCAAACTGCACTGTCTGTCATTTGACATCTTACTACACCGTGTGTCATTTGACATCTTACTACACCGTTTGTCATTTGACATCAAACTACACTGTGTGTCATTTGACATCTTACTACACTGTTTGTCTTTTGACATCATTCTACACTGTGTGTCATTTGACATCATACTACACTGTTTGTCTTTTGGCATCATTTTTGACATCATACTACACTGTTTGTCTTTTGACATCATACTACACTGTTTGTCTTTTGACATCATTTTTGACATCATACTACACTGTTTGTCATTTGACATCAAACTGCACTGTGTGTCATTTGACATCAAACTGCACTGTGTGTCATTTGACATCAAACTACACTGTTTGTCTTTTGACATCATTTTTGACATCATACTACACTGTGTGTCTTTTGACATCATTCTACACTGTGTGTCATTTGACATCAAACTACACTGTTTGTCATTTGACATCATTTTTGACATCATACTACACTGTTTGTCTTTTGACATCATACTGCACTGTCATTTGACATCATACTACACTGTTTGTCTTTTGACATCATACTGCACTGTCATTTGACATCATACTACACCGTGTGTCATTTGATATCAAACTGCACTGTTTGTCTTTTGGCATCATTTTTGACATCATACTACACTGTCATTTGACATCAAACTACACTGTGTGTCATTTGACATCATACTGAAAACATAGTAAAAATGTCATAGTATAGAATTGAGGTGAAACGACATATAAAATTAGGCAAAATGGTGCAGTATAGCATGATGTCAAAATTTAGGTAAAACACATTGTACAGAAAGACATTAAAAATAATGCAGACTCAAACTGTTCATTGAAACGATATAAATCATAGTATGATGTTCTAAATGTGAGGCAGTATGTTTTCCCTTCACTATTACTTCTTAATCTGACATGTCAAGGCAACATTTAAGTTACTACTTTTGTCCACCTGTGTATGTTGAAAACATTCTGCCATGTAGGCTTTGAGCTGAAATCATTTTGTCAGACGGCGCTTCATTCCTGAGCTGTAGTGGCATTTTGACAGCCAGTGATGATAAACATTTCATTTCCGAGATCATGTTGCCTTTTCCTCTCTGATTTTTCTTGATGATCGAGCTCAGTCAAGAATTATTTAGACGTCCATCAGTACAACAAATGACACTCTACTCCTGAAAAAGCGAATTGTACATCAGTGATGGTCTGCCAGCATCATCCTTTAGTAGAAGTCTGGTGTTTGCTTTTTCCTGTCCTGATTTTCATGCAGCCTTGTAATTTTCTTGTTTTGCTTTTTTGTCCAGCGTGACTACACTGTCACGCTGGACAGATAAATTGACAAGCTGATTGGCTCATTTTCGCCACTTGCAGAAGTGTGCATCGCATCAAAAAACAAGTCAGAAAAAGCACAATTTCTGGGTTTTAATACCTTCTGTGTTTTGTTGTATTTAATGGCAATAAAATACTTATTTATTCATCGTTTCAGAAGCCTTACAGAAATTTCACATCTAGGCAGCAAATGTAAACTTAAATAACAATAAATAAACCTGTGACCTGCTGTACAATACAGTTTGAAAATAGTGCAAAAAAAAAAAAAACCAAACAGAAGTTCAGTGTTCTTATTTGACAAGTGCTACTTCTTAAAAGGAAAAAGGCTGGAAATGATTATTTTCTAACTTTCAGTGGGAACACCATCACACCAGTAGCAAGCTGTTCTTATTCTTATGCTAACATAATACATATTGTACAATTTGATCAAGTTCAGACATGATGAATTGAACATCTATCCTCTGGTCATAGCGTGACTTTTTCACCAAAGATGTGTTTCCCTGATCTCAGCGATCACCTGACTGGCCCTCTGCAATGCCTGTTGGAAACAAATGTACTAATTAATAATAAAAGTAAAAATAGGAAGAACTGGATTCCTACACTGGAGGGGTGTGGCATGTTACCTGCAGCATGTCAGCAGCCTCCTTGCGCCGCTGGGCCATGTCTTCAGACTCAGTCAGCAAGTCGTTGAGGAGGCCTGACTTGTATAGCTGTCCGACGAGCTCGCTCTGCAGGCTGTCCTTCACGTGGTTCACCAGGAAGTGCATCACCGCCTTCGGCACGCTGCGGAAGGGGGGCAAAATAAACGGATGGAGATCCTCAACCAACATGACGTCACTGGTGTCACCCTAAAATAATTCTATGACAGTAGAAAGCTTTTGTTTATGCGTCACTTTTGAGTATAAAAAGTGACGCATTTACTGGTTCAAAAGGCTCCATTTTAACTTTTCAAAATTGGAAGGCCAGGAGAACATGCCATTAAAATAAACTTCTAGAAGCACACTGGATTTTTATCAGGGCGTAAAGGCTTAACCTGAGACCCCTGGGCCCACCTGTCCTGGATGTTCTTTCGGACGATGAGGAAATACGACTTGATGAGGCGCTCGATGACCTCGCAGTCCCTCTGCTCCCGTGACGACAGCTTCCTGGCAACCGGGACCGGCTGGGGAAGCAAACCAAAAGGTCCAAACAATGAAAGGAGTTAATTTATGAAAGGTTGAATAACAATCCAACAATGTGCTTTGCAGGGTGAGGTTTGGTTACCACATCAAGCAAGTTAACAGCTCCCTTCAGTGGACTTCCTGGTCCGGAGCCGGCCGTTTCCTCTCCCTTCTTCAGCATCCCTCTCCAGTTCCCGGTGCCGTCCTGCTCGCCTTGAGGCCCTGCAGCTGCTGCCTAATACACACATACACACACACCCCAAGGGTTAAAAACAAAATAGTTAGGATAGCAACAAGGATTCACAAAAACTGTTTGTGGTGGAACAAGCAGACAAACAAGTTGGACTGCAGCTAATTTATTCATCTCCAATTCATGATGTGGGACGCTTTGTTGCAGGTTTGAATTTGTGCTCAAGTCTCAAGAATGAACCCAAGCAACCAAAGATTAAATGGTGTGAAGCAAAGCAGTACCACAGCGTGGGGATCTACTGCACTAACGCTTGAGATAACAGCTGGACACAAAGAGCCACATAAACCCAACTCAAAATGGGTAAAAAAAAAAAAAATGAAACCCAACATTTGTCCTTCAACAGTAGATGTCTGGAGTTTGAAGTTAAAAAGTTTAGTCAGTACCACAGGTTCCTGAACTGAGATGTATAACTATATGTCAAGATTGAAATGCAGAAGGTACAGCAGGGAAAAATTAGCATTTGATGCACAGATGACTTTACAAGTTTACAAAGAATGAAGAAGTCTGTAATTTTCATTAGAGATGCACCAATCGGATGATATCTGTGTTGCACATACCAGTTACTAATGAAATTTGTAATAAAGTCTGCATGTAAACAAAAGAAACGTTTTTCTGCATCCGATTGTAACGGCCAATACTAAACTTCAGATATCAAAATCAGATCTGTGCATCTATATTAGAAAAAAAAAAAAAGTTTCAAATTCACCAATAAAACCCAAACGTGATCTGAACCTCCAAGATCTTCCTAAGATCAAAGAAGCAATAAAAAGCAGAATTAAAAAGTGTTGAGTTGGAAAAACAGGGAAAGAGAGGGAGATTATTATTTTTGGAGGGTTTTCCTGTGGGACGAGCTGTGGTTGAAGAAAAACACGCACACAGCTGTTAGAGCAAGTTCCATCAGGCTGAGGGACAGCAACACATCAGCAGACAAAGATCACAGTGCATGCCAGCAGCTCATGCACATCCATCCACCTAAGCATCCATCCATCCATCCATCCATCCATCCGTGCAGCACCATCAGAACCACAGCCGGCCGGGCGCGGAGCCAGCAGGCTGCAGTTTGTGCCCACCTTGGCACTGTCCACGTCTGTTCCGGACGCAGAGGGCTCGCCAGAAACCGCAGCTGGGCCTGCCGGGCTTTTGCCAACAGACTAGCAGGAATATGAGGGCAGAAATGTGGAAGAGGGGAGGAAAAAAAAAAAAAAAAGACGAGGCTGGCAATGGAAAGTTGAGAAGACTCGGAGAGAATGAGCCTGGAGATTTAGGATTAGATTCCTGGATGGAAACTATCCGGAGCCGTTCGCGTTTGCAGGTCGTCACGCTGTGAGCCGACGCTGCAGATTCCAACCCTAATATTAGAGCAAACGAGCTGCTTTTCTCAAACATTTACCTTATCCCTCGGTACGGCGGCGGGCAGCTCTCTCATCCTGTTCCTCCTCTGCTCCTAGAAAATGAAGAAAATAATTATTTAAAAAAACGGTAAAAAAAAATTTTCCAGTCAAATTTAATTAGTGGAGCGAGTACAGACCTCTATGTTGTTATTCATGACTCCGCAGGCGTCTGCAAAGTCTGGGTGCTTGGTGTTGATGTAGGCCAGCTCGATTGCAACAAGGTTGTGAACCTGCAACGAGAAGAATAACTCGTCCTGAACTCTGCAGCCAATCAGACGCAGGCGTCTGGGTGGAGGTTCGTACCATCTCGTTGGTGATGGGGAGTCTCTTCCTCAGGAGGGAGGTGACCACTTCAACGATGGCTTCATGAAGCTTTGGGAATCTCTGCAGCTCCTGACAGATAAAACGGTGTGAACATGAACGTGTGTGTGTGTGGAGAAGATGAGGACACAGGATGAGTGTTTTCTACCTGGGTGCTGTAGTTGCTGCAGTGCTGGATGATCCGCTGCATCTCCTCGTGAACCAGCTCCACGCAGCGCAGACTGGGCTCCTCCAAACGCTTCACCTGCTTCTTCACCAGCAGCTCGAAGGAAATCTCAGGCACGAACAGGGACGGCCGCGGGCCCTGGCAGGGGGGCGACGGGGGACGGCTTTATTATCAGGGCTACGACTAAAATCAGCTATTCTGACGATTAATCAAATAAAATAAAAAAAAAATAAAAATAAAAAATGGAAGCGAACGCACCGTTGCGTTCCTGATGGCCGTCAGGATGTCGATGGTGCTCAGTCCTCCGAGGGGATCCACGGACTCCAGCGTCCGGCCGAACGTCTCATGGAATATGTAGCAGATCCGGGCCCCGCCGCACCTGAAACGCAGCGGCAGGAGATGATGGAGATGATGTCGACGCTGCGGCATCCGATTCACAACGTCCACCATGTTAAAAGACGAAAAATCTGTGTCTAATAGGTGCTAGATGTCGTCTATTACTCTGCAGTCCGTTTTGTTACTGGTGCCTTGTAAAGTGACCATCACTCCTTTCACACAGATTAATAAATTGGTACAAATTCATCTATAAAACTACAGATGTCAGTCAGTATTTCCAACAATACTTGTACTTTTCGCTGTAATAAATTCATTGCTCTCATTAGACCAATCCTCATTTCATTTTGCTGCTAACAATGATGGAAACAATTTGCAAAAAAAAACAACAAAAAAAAACACTGATACTGACATCAACTTAACAAAAATCACAAGACGTTACCTAATCCTGTCACTATAATCAATAAATCAATTAAAACAAACTCAAACTTATTGTTTCTCTTTTTTTTCTCCCTCTCTTTCTACCAAAAACTGGATGATAAAAGTCTTCAATTTGGTGTTTTGGTCTCAATGATTTTGCTTACAAAGACTTTAAAATTTATTGTATTTGTTGCCTTATTCATTTATTTTGAATATTTAAAGCGTCTTCCAGTTGTAGTGTTAAATGTTCATTAGAATTTAAATGTTTTCTTTATTTTCATTATATTACTTAAAAATGGTCTCAAAACAACATATTTTATCGTTCATCACTTCTGGAACAAAAATTATCGACCAGACAAATTTGTAATCGTGACAGGCCTTTAAAAACTGCTCACTTATGTGTATTCAGTATGAATATGGTTGTAGTTTTTTTTTTTTTTTTTTCTCCATTCATGACACTTTTCAGTTTTCAGCTGTGTGATATTTGAATGTTTTCTGAACAGGTCATTGTTCAAAATAAGAATTTGTTCTCAGTCATCTTATCTCGTCTTAAAGGTTAAACAAATACATTAAATCACAAACCGAAGCAGCTGATCCGCTCCTCTTTCCTCACTGGCTCAACAGCACCACCGTGTGGCGGAGCCGCTACTTACAGCTCTGCCGTCTCGATGTACTTGGCCGTGCCCTCGATGGTGTTGCAGTACTCCGTGGCGAACTTGGTGATGAGCTGCAGCAAGGTGGCGCTCTGGTCTTCCACGGGCTCGCCGTAGCTGCTGAGCAGGGACTGGTACTGGGCCGCCAGGACGTTGATCCGTGTCTTCAGCTCCGGGAGGCAGTCTCGGATGTGATGCATCAGTAGCCTGACATTAGCAGAGGAAAGGGCAGAGCGCTTGGCTTTAAATGACAGACATTAGCAATTCTCAGACAGCTCTGGGAAGAAGCCTGCTGTTCCAGGAGGAGCGATGCGGCATTACATCATGTTCTAGATAACAGAACATATGGTAAATATGGGAGCTTAAAGCACAAATACAAAATGTGAGAGCTGAATGTCAGAGAGTTGTTTTACAAGTTCTTAGGTTTATTTCAAATAAAAAGAAGAAGAGCCACATAAGAACAAAACAAAAAACATAATTCAGAAGCACTCCTGCCTGGGTGTAATTTGTTGTTGTGGGGGATGTAAGGAGGCTGCTGCGTGCTTGAAATTGAAAAATTGAGCTGAAATTATGAGAATTTATTTTTACTGAGATGACTCAGAGCTGCCTGCAGCAACATCAGCTTCTTCAGAGCCAGAAACGTCGTAGGAGGTGCATATAATGAGTCAATATTTTGTATATCAGATCTATAAAAAAAAAAAAAAGAAAAAAAGAAAAACCTGCATTGTTGTTTTATAATTGATGTTTAGGTTGGAAAAAAAATGATATACATATTTTTTACCTTGGTCTATCTAAAACTGGGTGATTAAGTTAGAGATTAGATTTTTTCAAATCAATAACAGACTATATAAACCTTTCAAAAGTATTTTTAATGATTCTAAAACACTTTAGTGATTGATTCTTTCTGCTGCCATGCATTATGGGCCATGTAGTTTTAGGTTATATATCACCTTATAAAGAACTACAACATATGGAACGACTGAATCTAGCAGGAAAAAAATTACGATAGGAGAAACCAGTCATAAGCAAGCAAACAGATTTAAGTTAAAAGTTAATATGAAATATTATGAAATGGAAAATCTGGATGTTTTTAAACACAAACGCCTTAAATTTAGATACACCCACAGAAACGTTATGTAAATATCATTTAATGTATTTATTTTTGACCTGAAGCTAAAACCTGAGTGAATGCATTTTAAGCATGCATTCATTCATTCAGTGAAATCATTTTTAAAAATGTGTACACAGGCTTTTTCCACATTATTGTGTAGTGACCTTCAGAGACACATAGAAACAGCTACAAAGTCAGCCTTCCATCACCTTAGAATATGTCCTGGATTGAAGAACTAATGTCTCTCGCATTCAATCAAAAAAAGGAAAGTTTTAAAATACCAAACATATCTGCAGTTTAAGTTTTTTCAATGTCTTTGGTTTGATGCAATGTGTGTTTATCTATTTGATCGTTATATTTTAAAAATAGCAGTAAAGACACAGTGGACAAAAAAATCAAAAGGCATAAAGCACAGCGGTGGGAGCAGCTTGATGTGGGACTGCAAATTCTGATCTTTTTACAGCTATAAACTTTTAAAAACGGACTTTTATCATTTTATTCACTGCATCATTGCTGAACCATTTCCTCCAGAGGTGAGCTCACCTGTTAAGGGTCCGGGCCAGGTACTTGGTTCCGTTTCTGTTGGCCAGCGACGGGTATTTCTTCTGCAGGAAGGCGTACTCGTCGCGGATGGCGTCGGCCACAGACTTCTTATTGTTGATGTCCAGCTGACTCCTGAGGGTTCAGACCGGAAACGTTTACAGAAAGAAATCTTCATCAACGTATGCCTGAGTTCACTGAAGCTAAGCTAAGAGCAGGGGTGGGAACTATGATGATAGCATCGCATCTGGAAGGACAACAATCTATCCATGATCTGCAAAAAGAGGAAGATTGTCTGTAATGCACATTCTATGCAATAAAGGTCTATGCTTACACATCGGTTTTGTTTCTTTTCCTTCAGCCTCACAAATTAGCTTCTGCTTTTAGGGTTTTAATGATGAAAGCATAAAAAGGCATTAAACTTTTAATATAAAAATAACATTAAAGCCATATTTAGTTGCTGCAATAATAAAAGGTTTTGATTTCACATTAAACTCGTCACCTCCGATATGTAGCATCAGAAACAAGCAGGCGGCAGCAATTACTTTTACTACAAATAATAATAATAATAGACAATTATGCTGAAGATAAACCAACTAATTAATATGATAGTCATTCAATTTCATTTAGACGCTTAAACATTTTTTAAACCTCGGTTGTGTTTGACTCAAGTTGGCAAAATTATACAAATATTCAAATCGGGAATTTACGGGAAAAAAGAAAACGTATGCGTTTCTTTTCGCCCTAGTGGCTACACATAGCTATGAGGCATTATGGCCACTTTCATGTTTGATAATCAAATGCTGCTCACACCTGTTCACAACTCCAATGATCCCCAGCTTAACAGGAATGACTCTGCCCATCAGGACGTCCATAGCGTCCGTACCGGCATCCATCAGGTCCAACTTGGTCACCACGGCCAGCGTCCTCCTGCCTGATGATTCACATTCATTCAAAAATGAAACCTTGGCGCGGATCGCCACCGTTTAAAGATCACGTTTTTGCTTTTCGTACCGTCTGGATCCACCTCCCGGGCCACCTTGAGGGCTTCCGAGGTGGCCATGTCCGTGTTGGCCGCCGTGACCGCCAGGATGATGCAGTTGGGGTTGGAGATGTGCTTGAGGATCAGATCTCTTATCTGGATCTCGATGTCTTTGGGCTGATCACCCACAGGCACCTGGAGAGGAGCGGGTCCAGAAGGCAGAGGAGTTGGAGTCAGCTTCCTTCACAGGGCGATGGAAAGGCTCGTCCTGCGGGAGCTGGAAACGGGATGGGTTACCTTGGTGATTCCTGGCAGATCCACCAGCGTGAGGTTGACGACGTGAGGGGAGAAGATCTTCAGGTGAATGGGATCGTCACTGATTCCCTGCAGAGGCACAGGAGTCACAGAATCAGAAGCAGCAGGGCGGGTTTATATTCTCCTGCAGGCTGCGATCAGATGAGGAGTATGTTGTTGTTCGTCTGCCAGGCAGCGGATACCACTCTCTTGAGGATCTTTGTTTTTCTCTCCAGCAGTATATTTATAACTTAATAATTTCATACTACGCTTGAATAATGGATTTCCAAAACACAGCCAGCTCCTGCCAACCCCCCAAACAGTCGTATCATTGAGATGCCTGAGATTAATCAGCTCTAAAGTAACTAAATAAATGTCAGGATCGACTTTAGACACAAAACTCCAGACAGCGACTCAAAAATGAAACATAAACAAGCTGACAAAGTATTCATCTTTTAATAGCTTCTTCTTTTGCAATTAACAATCCAGTGACTTTTACTCTACAGCACTTTGGTGCAGCCAAAGCTGCTTTTAATTATGAGACGTTCTTAAAAATAATAAATGATCCAAATCCTGTTATTTCGGAGGATAAAGTACATTTTCCAACAGAACCCAAAACTGTTTAAAAATTTTCTTTCTTCTGTTAAGGCTAATAAGCGACACCCTGTCCAACAATATTAACACAAACCATCTACAACTAAAATATTGCATGTTTAGTCAGTAGTTGAAAATATGTTGAAAAAATAAATCAATAGAATTAAAGATTTCAAATTTTATAATTTTAAAATATATATATATAATTCTTATTATAAGAGTACTTTTGAATTGATGATTTTTGCCTATGTGATAAAAAAAATTAACACTAAAGATTAGTTTGCAAAAAAAAAAAAAAAAAAAAAACCAAAAAAAAATTAATGCCCTTTAAAAAACTGTGGGAAATGTAAACAGAAAATATTTAAAAACAGTGGAAACATGAATAATAAATAAGACAAGAAATTTATATTCAACAAAACTAATTATACGGCTTGTCCTGCTGTTTGTTTGCTAAAAGGTGCCGTCACCTCCGTTGTCATTATTTCACTCTTTTGTACCTTTGCATATTTTGTTTGCCATGTTCCCAACCTTTGTCGGTTATGAAATACTGCCCTCTTTTCTTGGAGGAACTTTAACTGTTTCAAAACGTAAGCGCTGGCGATCAGAAATTAGCGTCTCGGGTATAAATTCAGTAAAGGCGAGAGTCTGCATCCATGACGTACAAACCATCACAGTTAAACCTTTGCATCGACTTTACAGGAATTATAAAGTCTACCTGCTGAGAAATACTCACTGTTATAGTTTTAATCCTGAAACTTGAAGCATCTTTTTTTTTTTCCTGCCTCAGAAAAAAATAATGACTAAACAACTGATTCAAAATCAATAATTTCGTTGCCCCAAATAGCAATATTCATGCTGACAACACAGAGATGAAGTTACTCTCTCAAGAAATACAGATAGACATAAACAATTCACAAGAGACTGAGGGTTTGGTGTATTTACGTTTTGGTGAATGAGGATTCGTGGTAGAATAGCACAAGATAAAGCGACGGACTTATTAAACACAAACAAAAGGCTAAAATAACATTTTGGTTTTCATTTTGTTTTCTAATTGCAGTAACTTTTTGGCCATCAGAAAACACACAAACACACCACCTCTGTCCAAGCTCTCCAACTCACCTTATTATTCCCCGACACTCGCTCCGTTTCATTTTCAATTTCCTGTCGGATTTCATCAAAATCTGAGTAGATCTGCAAAATGAAAAGAAAAAAGGGAGGAAAGCTTCACAACAAGTCACGACCAAGGCCACCGCACTGCTCAGGATTATGTGGAGGAATACCTTATTTTTAG
Organism: Poecilia latipinna; assembly: GCF_001443285.1. Taxonomy (NCBI): domain Eukaryota; kingdom Metazoa; phylum Chordata; class Actinopteri; order Cyprinodontiformes; family Poeciliidae; genus Poecilia; species Poecilia latipinna. Next base: position 334,025 of record NW_015112708.1, on the reverse strand, counting down.
TGTGTAGAAACTTCCCCCATTCCTCCACATCTGAGAGACACAATGAGAAATTGAGTCACAGATATATATATATATATTATACATAAAAAACCCCAGTAAAAACTACTTAAAGCCAGAAGGAAACAGCTGTGTACAAGAGGCAAATCAAACACAACTAATGCAAGGATCAACATCTGACCAGAGGTAATATTGTGGTTTATCTAAGCAGCTACAAATACGGGAGAGGAGGAGGAAACATGGCTGAGCTACAAGACGCTAAACTCAGCTATTAAAAATACAGACACCTGAAACGCTGCAACTCTGAGACGCTCTGCTTTGAGTTTGCATGTGGTTCGGAAAAGAGTCAGAGAGAGAAAAGTGATTGCTTTACTCCAATCATGTGAGGAACTATTTAAATATATAGTTAAAAAGTTCATCCTATCTAATTCTGCAGGATCAGGATTCCACATTTATTGTATATTCTTACTGTATTTGTTGGATTTAAAATGAAAATGTAGCGGTAAAGTGCATCCTGATGTATAAAACGCTATAAAATTCAAAATGGTGTGTTTATTTATGTTCATTACTGCATTAAATATATTTTCTGTTGACTGGACACCAGAGGCGGAGCCAGAGGGGGGGCCGGGGGGGCC
>NW_015112708.1:329026-329699 GCF_001443285.1 Poecilia latipinna | reverse complement strand
CAGAACTCTGATCGTTTCCTGATCACTTCCTTCGGCCTGCGGGAGAAAAATCCCGCAGAAGCGGATCAGCTGCGCTACACGCTCCAAAGCCTCTGGTTCGTTAAAGCGCCCAGATCAGAGGTGATTCTCTGACAGATATTGTTCTTAGTATGCAGTGGCGCAACTGCACATTATTCAGGTGGATGCGAAAACATAAATCGGCGCATGTTTTCGACTCTGTTCTCTGTGTGTAAAGTTGAAACTGCCTGCGCACCAAGTGTCAGCTGCGCTTGTTCTGGACAGAAATGAAATTAAGCGACTCCACTTAAATTACCATTATTTCACCAGCTGCGGTCTGAACGCACACTTCACAAATTCTTCCTGGTTGCATCTGCAGAGAAATCTGCGCTGATTCTTCGACATTTGGATCTGTATGAACCAAACCGAACAATTCAACTCTGCGAGATTTTTTTTTCTTTTTAACCCTGTGCAGGGATCGGGCGTGCGTTTTTACCAGGATTTTTTATTTTTATTTTTTGCATGGTTTCGCTTCTCCAAAACGGACAGATGTTATGTCTGGCGCACTCCTTCTGGGTGCGGGAGGGTAACATCTTCAACTCCATTTGTTAAAACTGCAGGGCGAGTTAAGTTTAATTCTTCGCAGTGGCGCCGCATTGGTTGTGCAGCGGACTGC
>NW_015112708.1:316292-325448 GCF_001443285.1 Poecilia latipinna | reverse complement strand
TATATATATATATATATATATATATATGTGCGCACGTAAATTTTATCCCCCCCTCCCTCCAACTTTAAAAGTCTGGCTCCCCACTGCTGGACACCACACATGTCAAGCAAAGATGTGCATTTCCTGCAGGCACCCACCTCCGTCCTCATTTTTCCGGCCGTCTCCAGGATCTACGTGGACCAGCTGAAGGATGAGGGGCCGCCTGGTTACAATGCCAGTCCCACGGGGCAGCAGGTCCCTGCCCACCAGGCTCTCCAGCACAGAGCTCTTTCCACTGCTCTGGAGACAAGACGACATTATAAACACAGCCCGATATGGAAACATTCAGCCAGGCTGGGGTGTTTGCACTCAGGAACCGACCTGCTTTTAGATAACTGGGGCTAATTTAAGAATGTGGGCTGATAACATTTACCAGTGTGCAGATTTTATCATGTGCATCAGCTCCAATAAAAGCTGTTACATCATAACTATTTTGTCAAGTCTCACTTATTTCAAGGATATAAAAGTGCAATTAAATCAGACACTGTAATATCGGTGCTTCCGCTTCATTCATGCATGTTTGAAGCAAGGTTGCAGGGCTACGACTAGCATGACAGCTGCTATCACCAAATGCTCACAGGCACAGCTTTTTACCTGAGTCCCCACCACTGCAATCTGCGGCAGCTGGATGATATCGGCCCCCACGGTGTTGAACACATCCTGCAGCTTGTTTATCACGGGGATAAGAGCCTCCATGTTCGCTGGTTAATGGGTTTTAAAGAGACTCTATATCGAGATGGAGCCAAAGTCATTCAATGTCCCCCCGGAACCACCATTGCAACAACGGAGACCGGGTGGAGCTGGGAGTTGCAGTTTCTTCGACCGGGAGCAGCTGAAAGGAAAAGACTACAAGTCAGCTGCTCAGGACGAAAACGCCGAAGCGCATGCGTACACTTCTGTTGTTGGACGGCTAGCTTCGTTAGCTAGCTGGTTTGGATCATTTAACTTTGAAGCACCGACCTGCTTTTAACTACAAAGTTTATGTAACGGGAGCAGAACTTCAATAAGTTTATTTAAGTCATCATGTTGCAGTTTTTGGTGAGTTATATTTTCATGACGACATCCATAGTTTTGCCAAGTTGCTTAAATGGTAACTGTTAGCGATACATGCTAATGAGATATCTGTTAAAAGTTAAAAGGCAATCATGAGAAAATACCCGAGATTCTGTCTTTATAGGATTGAATTAGTTTGTCAAATATGTATGCTACTAGCAATATGTATGCCATAAATAGATTTAGATAATCTGAAAGACCAGTAAATTAACTTTTTAAAATGGCAGCAAGTTAGGTATATATTGTAAAAGATTAAGAGTAAAAAACATTGAAAATGTGAAAAATTGACACCCCATTAATACGACTTAATTTTCGTTTGAAGCTAAATTATCATTTGTGAATTATGTCTAGTTTAGTGGATATATTGTCAGTTTATTAATCAGTTGGAAATTTTGTCAGCGCAAGGTGAATGTTCTTGATCTGAAGGGGGGAAAAAAGCTACAATTACAAGACAGTTTGCTTTACAAAGTTGGTGTAACAAAGTCTTTCTGTGTAAAAACTGTTTTCTATTATGCCTTTTATTTTTCTACTGTAGACAGTAACGTGAGCAGACATCCTCCAAAAGCAGCGACTATGTGTTTTGAATTACCCAACATGGAAATGAATAACAGCTCTACTTCTTTGTTTACAGGCTGGCTTCACTTTGGGGAATGTCGTGGGGATGTACCTTGCTCAAAATTATGAAGTAAGTTATGTTTATTTGTTTCATTAAAAATTACATTTCCAGACTGCTTATACTGAAAAAAACAAAAAACTAATGTTTCTCTTTTTTTGCTAATTGCTATTTCTATTTAAATGTTCTGTTGCCAATATTAACCTAGATTCTGACCCCTGTAGGTTCCCAACATAGCCAAGAAAATCGAAGCTTTTAAGAAGGACGTGGAGGCCAAGAAGAAGCCCCCAGAGTGAGCAAAGCTGGACTGTGCTTCAAGGAAGAGGAGACATCTTCTGCAGAGATTATTTATCCACAGGGTTATATTGGCTCAGGGGTGTGTGTGCATTCGCTGCAGGATTATTTGATATGAGTAAAAGCATAAGCAGTTCCAGAAGCAGTATTTGTTTCCCTCCTCTGTAGTAAATCCTTGTTCCCATTGAAGTTTTCCTCCTTGGGTAAATTGCCTAGAAACTTGATTTAACGAATAATGCAGCTAACTGGTGGGATCACTTTAAAGTCTGATTTGCCAGCACTGGTCGCCTGTTTTTTTTTGTTTTTTTTTGTATAATGCAGTGTGATGATAATGTTTAAAGTGCATTGAGATGTACAACATAATTTAACTACAGTCTGAATTTTTAGTAACTGCCAAACATTTTGCTACACCTTCACAAACATTGTTCTCATTCCTCAAGCCTACAATAAAGTTACAGAAAATGACATTAAAACATCATCTCATTCCTTTGAGCATCAACTCTTGCACTAAAAATGCTCTTTCAACAGATGGCGCTATAACCCTTTAATGTTTGGCAGATCTTATCTGTCTTCTCTTCTGTTTTGTTCCCTTCTTTTGGGAATTTGGCCACCCAAACCCTCTGCACTCCAGACAGTCTGGTGCATTGTGGGACATGTAGTAGAGGTTCTCCATGGCTGCACGGCTGAGGATGTTCTCCTCCATCTTGTTGCATTTGGAAGAAGGTTTCTTTTTTAGTGTTTTTGGACTCCTGGTCGTCTTGGCAGACTTCGATTTGCTAGAAAATAAAAAGTAATTGTTCTTAATATATGATTGACAGGTATACCTATAGGCTTTTTAAAATAACTTTGAATACTTTGCCATAGCAGAAGATATTTTACATTTCTGGAAGAGACATCACATATAAGATGAATAAGAAAATAAGTTAAAAGTATAGAGGTAAAAAAAAAAACTAAAATAATTCTTACCAGTGGTTGTCTTGGCACGGTTCGGAGTGGCAACCAAATGGTGAGATGGTGATACTCCGCTTGTTTACAACCTGTTGTCATGGAGACCGCAGACCCTGGACTGAATGAAGCGACTGGCCTTTCTCACAGACCTCTACATTTCTTCACTGAATCCAAGAGACGGCAAACCTCCCACCCCAACTCGCAGCGCCACTCTAACCTCATTACAAAGTCTTAACAATTGAAAATGCATCAACTGAAGTGAAAAGTAGTAGAAAAATTTGCATTTTAAGACAAAGAATATACTGAAACCAGGCATTACTTTCAGTTTTATTTGCAGGGCACTGTGAAGTGGGGTTTTGTCATTTGAAAGATGATGGCTTTCTTTGGCGGCGTAGGTCACGACCCGTCTCTGTAGCCCTTCCGTTCACATTGTTGAAGTGTAGTTTTGACATCATTTCAACAGAAAAATACATTCGGCATATTGGAAAATATCTGAACACCATGCAGCAGCTCTTGGATCTCAATCAACCATGCATTTCAAATAAATACACATTTGCATGCAGTCACTTCAGAATTGAAAAAGAAAAAAAAGAAAAAAAATCCAATATGGACCCGAGAAAACGCTCAAGTTGTGACACACACAACCCCAACTACAGTGACCACTTCGAGAGATCATCTGACATCAAGTGCACGTGTGCTTTAGTGCATGTGTGGTAACGGTTTGGAATCGATACACAAAACGAGATATCAAAAATACGACTTCGTCGTCTGCATAGAGCTGGAGATTCAATTACAGTCAATAGCAGAGCTCCACATGTTTTAGCCCTTCAGGGTAAACGGATCATGCGGCGCTCCGCCGGGGCCTTACTGGGTGGTTATGAGGTGGACGATCATGCGGATGATGCGGGAACCTCGGGGGCAGCTGCACAGGTCCATGCTCGGGTTCCTGATTTTGTCTTCCAGCAGCTGGTCCAGCTCCCAGCGCAGCTCCTTTACCAGCTCAGCCACCTGGAAAACACACACACACACAGGTTGGTATTCTCAAGAATTTGGGATCAAGTTATTTTATTTAATTCGTAACAGTTTGTCCGACCTGATGAGACGCTGCTGCGAACCGGATCCAGCCGTCGTCCAGAGAGATGACGAACTCCCCTTTGTGGAGCTCCACGTTGACCTGACCGCCTCCGAACAGCACCAGTGGGTAGACGCACACCATGCTGCAGTCTCTGATGAAGACGCGGCTCGTCTTCACCTTCTCGTGGTAAACCAGGTAGGGGCTGCCGAAATGGCGCACCTGAGAGTTGAAAGAATCACGTTTTTTTTTTTTTTTTTTGTCTGAGCCGACCTCAGTGGTTCCCTGCGGCTCAAGCGTACCGTGTAGTTGACGGACGAGGGGTGGATGTGGACGCAGCCGTCGCTCTTTGTCATGAAGCGCAGCTCGTTGGCTTTCGGTTGCATCTTCATGGCGCCCTTGCTGGTCATCTTGTAATTCCCCTGAGGAGCTCGAACCTGGATCGACCGAAAACATCGAGCTTCAGCTCATAAAAGAACCTTTTTAAAACTATTGGGAGCAGGAAACATCGAAGGACAATCACCTGGACCACGTTTGGATAGAGAGCTGCGCACAGCATTGCAGACATCAGGCGGATGTTTTCTGAGTTAAGGTTGGCCTGGGAAGCAAAATATGACAAATTTCAAAGAGGTGTTCTTCACATTTAAAGCAAAACGATGGATTCAGTGTGTGTGTGTGTGTGTGACTCACCTCAGGCCCAGTAGCCTCCAAAACACCATCCGCTCCCTGTGAGGATAAGCGTTCAATAACCCTGGCCCTCAATCCCTCTTTAATGAAGCCGATGTCTGACAGCAGCTCCGCAAACTGCCTCTTCAGGCTGGCGATCTCCTGGAAAGGGAGCAAAGTTTAAGATCTTTAAAGAGTTTATTTCACAACACGATCCCAAACTTTTATCTAAGAAGTTTGTGATTTCTGACCTGTAAACTGCGCCAGGACAGGAAGTTCTCCCTACAGTAGCGGAAGCCGGCCTGGTTACCGCTCTTTGCAGCGCAGCACCAACCCTGCCGAGGAGGGAGAGGATCCGTTGCACAATCTATACCGTTCCAAAACTCACATTCCCAGATATTTCTATCCTATGTTGTTGCTGCATCATAAGACAGTTGATTGCTTTTTTACACAGAAGCAGCAGATTTAAAACACAAATGGTGGGAAAGGTAATTAGACTGTGTAATGCCATTCATACTTCGTAGAAAAAAAAAAAAAAGTCAGTACCTTGTATGCCTGTAACAAAGCCAGATGGTCACTGTTAGCCACTGCAAAGCCAAGTTTCTTCTCACTGGCTTCCTCTCTCTTATCCCAAGGTGACACCTGGAAATAGCCCAAATGCACAAAGTCTTCAGGAATCAGGATGTTGAATTGTTTTTTTGTTTTTTTTTTCATATTAGAGATTAGCTCCACGTAGTTGTGATTCACATCGTAAAGAAAATCCTGCTTACAAACGGTGATTTAAAGGCCAGACTGGCTGCGATGGTGAGCGCCGGGTCGAGGCAGCGGAAGATGGCGCCGAACAGCATGAGTTTCCCGATGCGCACGTCGACGGGCAGGCAGGCCAGGTGGTAGCCCAGCGGGGTCAGCTTCTCGTCCGGGGTCAGAGCTCCCAGGTCCTGGAGGCGCTGCCTGGCTGCGTCCTGGCTCCCCTCGGCCGGCGGCTCGATGAGCCGAGAGAAGACGGACTCCAGCTGCTGCTCGGCGAACAAGTCCAGGATCTTAATTCTGTCACGGAAAGAGCAGGAAATGCGAGTTAGAATTTAAAAACTCCGCTTTAACAAAAGGAGTAAAACCGGGAAGCAGACGGACGGACCGGAGGCAGAGCTGCTCCAGGGGAACTCTCTGGATCTCGGGCAGCTGCTGCTCAGCCAGCTGGTGGCGGAAGCAGTGGCTGGTGAAGAGGTGGAAGCAAACCCCAGAGGCCACTCGGCCCGCTCGACCTTTCCTCTGCAGTGCGTTGGCCCGGGACACCCATGAGTCCTCCAGGCTCTCCATGCTCTTGGAAGCATCATACCTGAGAGAACAGGCAGCGCAACGCGGACTCGTCTCAAAACCGTTTTTAAAAAAAAAAGGATTCATCTGTTTAATCTAATCTAACCCCACCTCTTTTCCTTCATCTTTCCAGAGTCGATGACGTAAACCACGTCGTCGATGGTTACCGAGGTCTCCGCGATGTTGGTGGAGATGATGATCTTGGTGACGCCCTCGGGGGGGCGGCTGAAGACGGCCTGCTGCTCCTCGTTGGACAGGGTGGAGTGGAGAGGGTAGACAACGCATCTAGTGTGTGTGTGTGTGTGTGTGTGTGTGTGTGTGCGCGACAAACACAAAAACTGAACATCGTGGATCTTTTATAAAACGGAGAATCATGTAATTCAGTGAATTCACAGGATGTGCAAAAAGCCTTAGAATAAGTGAATCTTTCATTGCTGGAGCGATCATCTTAAACTGAGTACTACTCTAAATTCTTAACTTAAAAAAGAGAATGAGTTTTAAGTAAATGTTTATGTTTATTTTAAGGGATTCTTGCCATTTTTCTTAAAGACAATAATTTTGCCCACTGACTAAACATCCAAAAATTATTTTGCTGCACAAACAGCAGGATTTAATGTCGGTAAATGTTCTGTTTCTGTAAAGCTCACTTAAAAAAAAAAAAAAAAAAAAAAATTGCATTTTAAAAAAAAAAAAAAAAAAAGGTAATAAAGATCCCAAACCTGGTGGCGCGTCTGTTGTTGAATATCCTGTTGGATTGCAGCTGCTCGTAAAGCATCTTAATCTCAGCGAGGCCTGGCATAAACACCAACACAGCACCTGCAATCAAACCAATAAAAGTTGTTTAAAATATTAAGAATGTCACCGTTTTACAAAGAGCAGCACAAAGTGTCCTGACTGGCTCTGAAAAACTCTGACCTGGTGGGTAGTTGTGTTGTCCGTCCACTATCCACTCCAGCAGGCTCTCCACCAAGTCCATGTTGATCTTGTCCAGGTCCATGGCAGCGATAGTTTTAAGGACAGATTTCTTTGTGTCTGTAGGAGCAAAGTGGATCATTAACACCCTGACAGAACCTAGAAGCTGAACAATTTCTGCTAAACTCACCTTTGTATCTAACGGTGAGCTCCTGCAGGCTGAGCTGCTGGTCTGGGATCGAATCTTTAACAAAATCTTTCTTGCAGAAAGACATGAAATTCCACACGTCGTCGCCCAAGTCGTCCACCGCGTCCCTCACGCCTCCTCGGGTGCTTGCGGAAGACGAGTTCTGTTTTCCTGAGCGCATGAAAGGGCTGCCATCTTCTATGACGTAGCTGGAAACATAAATGAAACAAAGGATTAGGGGGCAGAGGTCAGATGGAGCAATGGATGGACAGATAATACAAACAGACAAATAAAGGAGAAAACAAGAAAAAAAGACAGGAAATAAAAAGAGAATGAATGAATGAATGACAGAAAAAAACAGAAAAAAAGAGAAAGTAAAAGTCAGACAATGGAAAGAAAAACAGAGAAAGAAACAAAGACAGAAACCAAGAAAGGAAGACAAATGGAATAAAGAGTAAAATGTGAAAATTCAAACATTTCATTTCATCCAGACCTGGAAAATCTCAAATCAAATGCCAGGCTTTTCTAGACTATTTAGCTAGAAGAAAAGTGAAGATTATTACCCAGTTTTAGCAATGGCATCTTCAAGAAAAAACTGATCAACAGGGAATGTACGACCTGGAGGAGAGGAACATTTAGATTAGACACATTAAAGTTCCACATTCAAGTTATGCACTGTGGACCAGAGTCCGTACCGGGTATATGGATAGTAGGACAGTTGTAGAAATACTCTGAGAAGAGGTTGGCATTGAGAGTGGCACTCATTAGAATAATCTTCAGGTCTTGCCTCTTTGTAATAAGGTCCTTAAGCACCAACAGCAGGAAGTCGCTGTGTGGAAAAAAAAAAAGAAACAACAGAAGACGTAAAGAAAACATGAAGACTCTGCACAGGGTAGAACATTCATCTGAGTTCAGTAAGCTGACCTCTCCTCTGTCCGCTCATGCACCTCATCCACAATAACGTGCGACACTCCTCTCAGGTCTGCGTCGCCCTCCAGTCTTCTGAGCAGAACGCCTGTGGTGCAGTACAGCAGCCGGGTGGCCGACGTCTGGAAAATGTAGGAAAGAAAGAGATTTATCTTCTCTGCACGGTGGAAGGTATCCACATTTGGGTTTCCTCTGCATGTAATCAGAGTTTGAAATGAGGTTAAACGTCATGAAATGTTAAAATCCTGCACATGCACCTACTAATGGAATATAAACCAGGATATGTGCATACCCTGACGCTCTCCAGGCGAATCTGGTAGCCCACAGAGTTCCCCAGACACTCGGCCCGCTCCTGTGCGACTCTCTGAGCCACAGAGATGGCAGAAATCCGCCGAGGCTGGGTGCAGATGATGTTGGCCACCTGTCTGGTGGGACCGGCCAAAGAGGAGTCCAGGATGAACTGAGGAATCTGAGTGGTCTTACCGCACCTGGAAAGAAGGAGACGTTTTAAAAATGCACAGAGAACAGAAACACGACAGCTGAAGAGCATCGCCTTACCCGGTCATCCCGCTGATCACCAGAACCTGGCAGCTGTCCAACTCATCCAGGATGTTCTCTTTCTCCTGCCAAGCCGGGAGGTTCCTCCTCTGCTCCATCATAGACTTAAAGCGCCTGGAAGACTGGAATGAAGGAGAAACACACGTCTAAAAGCTAGAATTCTGAGGAGGAGAAAAAAATCAGAATACTGAGATCCGGCCTTCTGAGATTAAAGTCAGAAATCTGAGTTTAAAGTCAGAATTTGGAGAGAGAGAAAAAAGTCAAAATCTGGAGAAAAAAACATCAACATTTGGAGAAAAAAACTTAGAAGCTGGAGAAAAAGATGTCAAAAATTGGAGGGGGGAAAAAAACACCAGAATTAGAAAAAAAGTCACAATTTGGAGAAGAAGAAAAAATGCAAACATTTGCAGAAAAAACAATAAACATTGTAATTTGAAGAGAAACTTTCAGAAAATGGAGGGGAAAAAATTAAAAGTTTGGAGAAAAAAACATTAGAATTTGAAAAAGCAAAAAAAAAAAAAAAAAAAAAAAAAAAAAAACAAAATTTGGAAAAAAAAAAGCAAAAAAAATAAA
>NW_015112708.1:300756-313126 GCF_001443285.1 Poecilia latipinna | reverse complement strand
GGGGGGGAAAAAAAAAAAAAATTGGGGAAAAAAAAATAAAAATTTAAAAAAAAAAAAAAAAAAAAAAAAAAAAAAAAAAAAGTCAGAATTTGGAGAAAGAAAGTCAGAATATTGACATTAAAGTCAGAATTCAGTTTTTATTAGTGGCCCTGATCATCTTCCGTACCAAAGTACATGAATGGACACCTTTCTACAGTTATGGCAAATGTGGTTTTGGCACAAAATAAAATCACCTGTTTCTTTCCAAACGATAGTTTAGATAAAAAACATAAAATAAAAAAATTACTTTTTGGCAAAAAACGACTTGGGCCATTGTTGTACGAAGGGGACGATGTAAAGTTTCTGATGCTTTCTACCTGTTTTCTCTGGAAGTCTCGACAAAGCTTGCCATTTTCTTGCAGGAGGTTCTCAGTTTTCTGACTGTGCTTGCTCTCCATCTTCTTCCTCAGGTTGACGTAGCTCTCGGTCTCCACTGGGACGTCTTTCACCTCCACCTCCTCCTCAGGCTCCTCAGCCTCTCCAGTCTCTTTTACTGGAAGGAAGAACAGGCATCAAAAGCGAAACAACAAACGTCAGATGTCTGCGGACCTGGATGACTCACTTTCTGCGGGTTTCTGGGTTGCTGGCGGAGCGGCCCTCCTGCTGATGGTGCTGCTGGTTCTGCTCTTTGCGATGCCGAGAGGATTCGGTTGTGGTGCCACCACAGGAGGCGGCGTGCTGTACTTGTGATGCCCGACGGCCAGAAGCTCGTTCATGCTCGGCTCGTCCTCGCAGAGGGAGATCAGGGTGTAAACAACGGGCTCGCCGCTCTTCGCTGCAGCTAGCGCTTCTCCAAACAGCTTCTCGGTGACAATGAGTCTCCCCGCGGCTGCCACCGACTCGTCGTTGGTGCTGAAGGCGACTATCGGCGCCTGGTGAGGGTAACGGTTTCCCTTCGGGAAGCGGACCTCCAGCTCGTACTCAGGAGGAGAGTAGCTGGTGAAGCCGGGCTGGCTCGGCGCCTTTGGGTCCGAGGAGCCCGCCCCAGACTTCTCTCTACCTGGAATCTCGTGTCTGAACCGGCATTTGTCGCCGAAGCGGCAGCCGCGGTCTTTGAGGTAGAATTTACAAACGTTGCGGCTGTTCTTGTCCGCGGCGTCGCCTCCGTTTCTGGCCGGTTTGTCCGGGAGGAAGGGGACGTCCAGAGACACCGTCCACACGGCGTTGGCGATGCGCTCGTTGAAACGGTCGCCGTAAATGGCGGCCAACGCCAGCGCTTCCTCCTGACGCTGGCTCAGGCATTCGTCCATCGGCACCCCCTGGAGGCCGTCAGGGGAAACCGCTTTCTGTCCGAAGCGTTCGCTGAAGACCTGGAGGAGGAGATGCTCTAGAGTCGCCCCGAATTCTCCTGTGCCGGACTCCAGAGCCTGTTTGCTTCTCTCCCTGTCGAAGCCGTATCTTTAAAAAGGAACAGAAAAATGTTATGAAAAAATTAATTATAAATAATAAAATAAATAAAAGTGGTTTAGAGCAGCAAGTGTTACTAGAGTTTTAGTTAAAAATCTAGTAAAGGAAATGAGTTGTAACTTAAAAAAAAAAAAAAAATCATATTATTTTGATTATGTTTAAAATGAACAACACAGAACTTTGGATAAATAAGAATGGATCTGTTTTAATTTTTGGGATGTTGATGTTCATGGAAAATTATCTTAAAAAAAAAAGTCTAACCTGACAAAAAGATGTACATCATGTTACTGGGACCTTTAATGTCATTCTGTTGTGGAAATTCAATTAATTATTCAATGAAAGACTGAAAACCTGGTTAAGCCTGGATCTGGTATTATATTTATAATTAAAGATGTTAGTAGAAGGAAGGAAAAAGGGATGAAAGAAAAGGAGGAAGAAAGAAGGACAAAGAAACACACAGATGATAATATCAGAAATAAAGTTTGAAAAATCAAATACTGAGTAAAAATACTTTGTTTAAAGTCCAAACTTTCCCAGAGTCTTAATAGAAACTGGTTAATTTCAGGAGCAGCTCGGGTTTCAGGTTTCAACCCTGTTTGACCTTAAAACAAACTTTCTGATGTGATCACCTGCAGAGCTTCCCGACAGCAAATAAGGAGATGACGGGTTCAGGTGTGGGTCGCTCCTTCTCTTCCTCCTCCTCTTCTTCCTCCTCTGGGTAATAAGCAGGGCTCTCATCTCGCTCCACAGGCTCATCGTTAGTGACCCAAAACTGACCTTCCTCACGGGGATCCAGCTGATCATATTCCTCCTCCTCTTCTTCTGAATAATCAGAGCCAGACTCCCTGATGCAAACAGAGTCCTATGTTTGTTCCGAATAACAAATAAAACAACAACAACAGAAGCGTAGACTCACTCATAAGGCTCGTCAAAATCCTGCGTCTGCAGCTCCCGCAGCAACTCCTTGAGCTGTTCTTGGTTCTCATTGGTCATGAAGATCCTCTGCAAGGGCATGCTGCTCGCCTCGGGCCTGCTGCCGTCACCTGCTTTCAGAGGGACCCTGGTGCTCACCAGGGACCTGGGGAGGGGCTTCCTGTCACCCTTCGAGTCCCTTCGGCGATCGTTAAATCCCCATCCTCGTCCCGCATCTCTCCCCCTTCCACGCCCGCCGCCGCTGCCGCCGCCGCTGCCGCCGCCTCCGCCTCGTCCTTTTCCAGGTCTGAAGAGACAGAAGTTCAGGGAAAGCAAAGATGATAATGTGATAAGTGATGCCGTGAATACCTGCTGGAGCGAGAGGGTCCAAAATCGAGGCTGAAATCATAATCGTCGTCATCCCAGTGACCGGCAGCTCCTCCTCCCTTCCGGCTTCCACCTCCGCCACCTCCGCCTCCTCTGGGCTTGTTAAACCTTCCTCCTCCTCTGTTTGGCTTCCCTCCTCTTCTCCTGGCGTTCATCTTTCTGCTCCGACACACACAATCAGTGTAAAAAAAAAAAACCACACAAAAAAAACACGCAGGATTTCTCCAAATAAACTCCCTTAAACTTCAAAGTAAGCAAACCTTCAGTCAGTGTTCCTTCATGGCTGCGAAACATCTGTGAACGGAGACAGAAAAAGAGCAGATTGGATGTGTGTGTTTTCAGCTTTAAAAGCAAGAAAAAGAAAAAAACAGAAAGGCAGCCTGGAATCCTGGAAACAGCAGCAGAGACGGGAGATAGACGCAGAGCGAGGCGGTTACTGTACGGGCAGGACGGAGCGGAGAGTGGCTTATAGCTGAGGGGGAATTTTCAATTCAAGTGCAAAGCAACGAGATGGTGGCTGACACACAACGCTGTTGGCTGCAATTATGCAATCAAACCGCGGAGTAACAACTCCAGTAGGGCCGCGCAGCCCAGAGGCAAAGCGGCTGCTCAGGCGTATTATTAGCAAAAAGAGTTGTGAGGGCACAATCATGGGGAAGGTTAGAAATACTTCAGAGAGTTAAGAAACGTCAGATGGTGGGTCGCTTGTCATTTGTACTTTTTTTTTTAATTTAGGTTTTTCATACACACCAAGTTTTAATTCCGCAGTGCAATCAGGTTGAGTTGTACACATTATCTACACTTTTTTCTTTCAATCAATTCAACTATCAAACTTTATCTAAAAAACATTCTTGTCAAATTTTAATAGTTTATCAGCTCTACATCGGCTTTTATAATAATAATAATAATATATTTTATTTGTGTAGTGCTTTTCTAAACACTTGGACACTTTACAGGAAACAAGTAAAATTACAAACAGAACATTAAGTACATAAAACTAAATCATAAAAACCTTAAATAAATAGCACATTAATAAGCATAAAACAGGACCATAATCATACATTTAAAGCTGTTTGGAAACTGTTTTGAGATGTGATTTTTATTTTTGTAGAAGATTTAATTGAGTTCTAGTGTCTACAGAAATGCTGCAAAGTAAAAATCAAACTAACATCATCAAGATTGAATTTGCTCCGGTCACACTTCAGCATTATTAGGAAAAGGTATTAAATGCAAGGCTAGTAAAGTATTAAGAATAGTAAATTTATCTTTACTATTCTTATTATTGCACAAACTATATATAATTAGTCATTTTATTATTATTCCTGCTGCTTTAGGGTTGCTATTTTAGAAATATTAACCATTTCTTAATCTGTCTTTCCTGATGGACATACAGTTACTCCAATATTAACCTACAGCTAAATTTAATTAATATAGTCTCTTTGGCTTAGCTCTTTTGTCTTCAAACTGTTTCGTGTTTTTTGTATGTCAAAAATATTTTTTTTTAAAAATCTTAAGTGGTTGTAATCAAAACTTTTACTGTTAAAATTGTGGGTTTTTTATTTGATTTTTTTTTTTTTACATTTAATTTTAAAGCAGTCTAAACTTTTACAGTTCCTATTTATTAGGTTCTCTCTTTTTTTACATGTAGCTGAATAAGACTAAAAATGTATATGATGTCTTTCTATACTGAATATAATATGTTTCAGGGGTAAATGTGATTTTAAAATGTGTTAAAGCAATCATGAGCACTGAGTGTTCTTAAGGAGACATCGAGTCCAGTTTACTACCACTAACCTCAGATGTTCATGGTGGTGGTCGATTAACTTGACCTCATTATTAATTTAAAACAACAAGCATTCCAATTTGAGAATACGTTCAGCTTTTTCATGACTAACCCCAATTAAATCATATTTACTGAGTGAGAATTTGTTTGAGGGTTTAAGGAAATGTTCTACGATGTACTCAAAATTAATTTATGTAAGGGAACGTGATTAAATGACTTCAATAAATATCTGCCAGCAAGAGGTCGACTAGAGTTATTTAAGTGGGATCAGAAGACATAATGTTTCGTGTACAGCACAAGTTAACATGTCAAAAACAAAGACCATCATACGCATCAACTAAAAAACTATGTAGAAAAAAAAAAGTTTGAATGGAAATAGTACACAAATTAAAAAATATATAATTGACACTTTATACTATGAAGTTAATAGTTCATCAAAATACGTACCTACTATGAGAAATAAACTGTACAAGGTCTCGGTATATGTGTGAGAAAAGGTTTGTTTACGAATGCGAAATTAGCGTACCCAGAGCCCAACCATATTGTTAGCTAACAAGCTAACAGCTAGCACGCTCTTAACTTCCACTGTAGCATGCTAGGCTATGTGTTAAAGATTTCCTCACAACCCAGACTCTCATGTTTCACAGTTTAGGATTAACCTAAACGTCTGAAACGTATCATAACCGATAAAGCCGACGATGCATACCTTTCAGAAAAGAACTTTTAAAATGTGAACATACCTGAAACAGCAGCTCCAACACCCTCCGCCCCCCGGCACAGTACATTCTCTTTCATTGGCCGAAGTTCGGAGTTCAGACTTTCTTTTCCGGTTCTTGTGTTGCATAACTGTAGTTTTTAAACCACTCTTAAGATATTTATAACATTTGGAATTACACAAGTATAGCAGTAATATCAATTTTCATGAAACAATACCTTAAAAAAATATACATTTTTCAACTACGTCAGAGGAAGCAGTGGGCGGGATTTAAAATCAAGTCCCGCCCCCTAACTGTTGTGATTGGTCCTTGATTCTCCAGTCTTCTGCTGCTGGTAGAAAGAAAGCAAGCAAACATAAGAGAAATACTAATAAAAACTTTCTTTCAGTCAGCTAGCATTAGAAATGTTTCTAAATTTTCTTTTTTTTAATGTAGCATGGATACAGAGTTATATCATCATCAGCTAATAATAAAGCTTTCCATACCAGTGACTGCAAATAAAAAGCTGCATGTACAGTAATACAGAGGTAAAGGTTTTAGTTGTATTTCTCACTACAGAGAAAAATGTTGTCTGGCTGCCTTTTCTGTTAATTTTTATCACTAAATATATAAATAGTCACACAACAGGCAAACTACAAATAATATAAATTGAAAACATTTCTCATTCTTGTATCCACAATGTAAAAATGCAATAATACCATCAGCTGTGTGTCATAATTGGGTTTAACGTTCCTAGGTAATGGTAACTTACTATTTTTTTTAAATAATTTTTATAATATAAATTTGAGTAAGACAACCTTGAACTGAAACTTCATTTTATTCATGTTTGGCCATTCCTAACAATGTCAAAATAGATTTTGAATAAAGCCATTAAAATTTAATCATGCCCAAGGAAACCAGATTCATTGAACTATTTTTATACATTACGGTAAATTTATTAAAACTTTTTTTGTAGGGTTTTTAAATGTAGTTGTAGTTCTTTCCTCTCTCGAGAGGACGGCGGTGTTCGCCTCAGCCCGTTTTTTTTTTTAATAGGCCACGCCCCTTCGATGTACAACCCCGTCCTTTTCCGCAAACAGTGGTTGCTGGGCCGCGTTAGAGACCCCACTGTTACCATGGCAACACCTACCTGCTGCCGTAGCTCATTCTTAATGCCAACTTGTGAAAATTGTAGGCTAATTACACCAATTTGGGCATAGGTAAGACTGATTCTTCATTCTCCACGACTCTGGGTTAAATTTTCCGACTTTACACGTCTTTTTTTCCCCCATTCAGAGTGAAACAGCGTCTGTTGTGTACTCCGACAGCCATCTGCCAACTGAGGGAAGCTGTCATAGCATGACTGGTGAGGTGCAAATACTATCACACAGAGAGAAAAAAACAACAACAAGTGATTCTATCTTCTGTCAGACAACAAAAAGGGACATAGTTTGAATATGTAAATATCAACATTTAGACCAATTTTATTTAAGTGTTAAATGCATTTGGATGTGTTTATCTGCAGACACTGCAATCAAGGTTTCCCTCATTTTTCCAAATGGGGATAAGTACGGTGAGTAGGGACGGAAACCCAACCAACACTTGAATGTTTGGACCTTTTTCCATAGGCTATGTAATTTCCTGTACAGGTTTAATGAAGTTTTACTTAAGATACAACAAAAATCTACAAAGGTTGCCCAACTGATTTCACCAATGTGGAGCACATTTAGTCAAACCAAGTGGGTCTCACACAGGTTGAGTTGGAAACATTTGTTTGACTAAATGTTTTAATCACACAAAACCTGAGTAGTTATAAAAAATAATTCAAATGATGACAAAAACGTAAGAGTAAAATAAAGTAAATAAAGACTAAAGTAATCAGGAGTAGTGCCAGAGTTAGATAAGCTGTGTGTTTATCTCACAGAGGGCGAGTGTCGCAAGTCTGAATCTGGAGAGCTGGTGAGAAGTGGCACAGGAAAACACACTTCAGCCAGCGGCATCATATACACAGGAGAGTGGCAAGAGGACAAAGTATGCGTTATCCATCTCTCTGTCTTCTTGTTAACGTCTGTTTGTTTAAGATGTATGTCTTTCCTCTCTCCAGATGCTGGGCAAAGGGACCCTGCAGTTTCCCTCTGGGGCCGTGTATGAAGGAGAGTTCAAAGACAACGCGTACAACGGCTCTGGGACGTACACATTTCCGGACGGCTCTATGTATAAGGGCCAATTTTATAATGACAGGTAGTCACCAGAGTACCCTCAGGTATTTCAAATGCCACAAAGTACAGTTCTGAATATCTGAACTGGTGTTTTATAGGTTGGAGGGAGAGGGTACCTTCACTGACACACAAGGCCTGAGGTGGACTGGAGACTTCCACGGTGAAGCAGCGCCTGGTCTCAAACTGCTGCACAACCTTTAGACAAAAAAAAAAAAAAGTCTGAAAAATCGTTGTACCAAAACTAAACTGCATTAGAAAAACAATAACACTGAAAGTTGATTAAACGTTCAAATGTAAACATCTTTATTTATTCAGTAAAAGACTTGGACGTTGGAAATCTTGAGGAAGCAGAGTCAACGGGTATAGTTTAATCGAAAATATCTTTTATTTAAATTCTTGTTCTCCTCTACACAGTATAGTACAAACAGTCCGTCTCCGATTGGCTGATCAGGACCTGCTGACCACTCCTTCCCACTAAAGCCTCCCAGCTCTTGAAGCAGAATTTGGACACGTAAGCCTCTTCCAGAGAACAGTCAAAGGCAGGGTTAAGGCACCTTTTTACGTTTTCCATGGTTTTTGTGAAATGACAGATATGGCAAGGGGCGTTTATTTGCTTCATGGGTTTAGGAATGACTTAGTGAAGGATTTAAAGTGTAAATGAGTCATAATTTCCAATGAGCAGAGTAAGAAGCCAAGATATACAATTTCAATTTTAAATTTATTTTTGCACCATGTTGACTTTGGAGCTACATTGTTCCAGATTGATTAACATTTTGGATTATTTCCTTGCAAGGATGAAGATGTTTGTAGAAATGATGCAGAGTTTATCATGAATTTTGTTTTTAAAACACAAATGATTTGGAGACACTCATGGGGACAGAATTTAAAACCCTTGGAAGTCAGCTCGCACCTCACTATGAATATATTCTCACTGTCATGTGTAAAAGAAGCTTGTGTGGTGAGGTCGCCAAACTGGCTCTGGCCCGGGGAGCCACATTTTCCTAAATCCAGCCCTGCTCCCGACTCGCACCGCATGAACGTTTTAAACTGCCGTCATGAGGCAAACAGTACCACAAAAAGAAAGCAGAACTACTAATCGCCTGCATGGTTTCCTGCCTCAAGACATTAAAACATTACGTTGTTTTTTTTTTTTTTGTTATTCTGGGTAATTTTTGTTTTATCTACTTAATTTTTCACTCTGATCTGTCTGAAGTCCCACAGAAATTATTTTTCAATTTGTTGTGTACTAAAATTATATAATGAAATGCCAGTTAATTAATTTGATTAAGCCGAAGAGCAAGTATCCATGAGCAGAATATCTGCAGTTCAGCGGGGAGATATCTGAAATTAGCGCGTCATGTCTGTAGCTTAGAGTCACTTTCTGAGCTTCGAGGCAGCAAGTGCCTGCCTGCGTCAGCTTCATTTAACACATTACATTATCGGCTACTTCACTTCCGACTCTTACTCCAGGAATTTTAATGGAAAGTGGATGAAGTCAGTTCTCTGTTCTCTTATTTACTTCCGAATCCCGCCTGGATGCGCTTCACCTGACCTCCAGCATGCACAAATACACTTGGCTTAACGCACAAAGCATCCTTAAAAATCAGATCACAAGCAAATCAAGTTTTTAGACATGGTTTAATAGGTAACTCTGATATTGTAATTTGTCACTCTGTTGTATAATGCCTCTGTGGATCTGTAATTGCACATACCCCTGAAGAAATTCAGTAAAGAGAAGTAACTCCATCCAGAATATACAGATATGGAAGAGTAATAAAAACACACACATATAGATACTGTACTGACTTCCACAGAATCCTACATGTAAAACACTGTACAAGGTACAAGACACAGCTATTACTATTTTGATTGTACAGTTGAAAGGTAGAAAATAAAAACAACTGTATTGCAAACCTCCAGTAGTGATTTGAATGCAAAAGTGTCAACATAATTAACAAATAGGAGATGGCACTCAAATTTGGCACAAGATACAAAAAAAAAGAAAAAGAAATTAAATGCAGCTGACAAATACAACGTCACAACTGTGTACACCTTCTGGAGTTAAAGTTTATTGTACTGAACTGAGAAAGGTGTGTACTTTTCTCCATGTAGTGAGCTAGACAACGGTGAGGAAGATTTTTAAAACTTTTGCTATATGTTATCTCCATAAACCTGAGAATATATATATATATATATATATATATATATATATATATATATATATAAACTATTTTTAACCTATTTTCTTTGTGAAGAAAATTGTGACTTTAACAGGAAAACAGAATAACGATAAGAGAGCTAGAAATACAGTTTTTTTTTTCATAATTTCTGAAGAAAGATTCTTTTAAAGGTTGTTAGCTGTTGACATCTTACCTGCAGTCGTTAACTTCCTTGACGTCGTCATTCAGGATAAATCAAACCAACTTATTTAGAGTTATATTAATGTAGACACCAAAGGTATTTTCCACTGCATGTAAGATATTGACAGCTTATTACCTTTTAACCCAACTCCGCTTCGGACATCCTGAAGTTACTGTCTGAATACAGGTGCAGAGAAAATGTTGGTCATGCACAATTTGTACACAAAAGGCAAGCAGCCGAGCATCAAGATGAGCATCCTTACTGTATACAAAGACACGGAGGAACTCGTCCCACAGAGTGAGTACACTACAAACCAAAAAAATGACATCAAAACATCCCACTGTGCTTGTCCGTGTGTGTAACAACACGTTTGGTGCCCTGCTTGGGTACTCCAAAGTGAAGGAAGAATAGCAAACAAAAAAAGCCAGCACCAATTATTGTAGCAATCACATCCTACCATCGGTGTGATAAGCAGTTACATATTGTGCTGTAGTTGGAAAGATAAACATTGGTGACAGTCGCTACAGATTTCCAGCTGTTCTATACAAGTGCTAATTGCTGAGATTTGAGAAGCCCAGATGGTTCAGCAGAAAGGCTCAGGGAAGCAACTCCACAAGGAGATAGGAGACTGTAGTGATTGTTGAAAACTGTGTTGAAGTTGCAGACTCTCATTTGTAACTACTTTATGGCACAGCAAAAATAAAAAATATCCCTCAACAACATAGAGAAGCCACAGTTTAGTCATCGCTAACTCTACTGCACATAATGCCAGTAAATAGCTAGCTTTATTACTACATAGTTTTGTGCCCAAGCACGATGTGTTAAATGTACTTTTTTGTACAGGAAAGGTCTGAATTTCATCTCCCTGAACTTCCCTGTGGAACCATCCAGAACTCTAGTGCTGACAGGTTTTGATATGTATAGCAGATGGACGATATCTGTGTCTGCAAGTTTAACTCCAAACTCCAAATTAAAGAAATTCTCCCCATTAGTTCTGTAGTTTAATATTAAGCATTCAGCATATAGCTTATATAGATATTTTTTAAAGGATTATTGTTTGACATTCCTTTAACTATATTTGCTTTCCTTTCATAAACAACACCCATAAATAAACTAATACACTTTCAGCTGGTTTTGCTTCCTTATTTTCCTGTAACTCCCAGGACCGTATTTTTTTTTATTTTTATTTATCATTCTTCTTGTAACTTTTTTTTTTTTTTTTTTTTGAAAATGCAAAAAACAATGTTTGAGTTTCAGTTTACAATCTAAAACCTCATAATTTAAACTCATTTGTTTCAGAATAAAAAAAGTTGGTTTTTAACTTATATTTAAAAAAGAAAATCATCATAAAATGCTTCCCATACAGTGTTACAAATAAATAAAACATAACGAAGGAATCAGAAGAGCACCGCCTTACTAAAGAAGAGGGACTGGCGTTTTTTGGGGGGGAGGGCAGTAGAACTGGCCGAAACAGTGTCGTGCTACAACAATCTGAAAGGTTTTTGAGCTGCTACTTTCATTCTTATGTGCTTACGTGTGTTCACAGTAGTCTTAGGCACATGTTATCGTAGAAAATGTATATGTGCGGCATCAAACCGACCTGATCTTACCTGCGTTCCTCCTTCCTCCTGAGATTTGACCAAACACCGTTGCTTCTCGTCTTGTCATCTTTCAGCAAAACTTAGCTAACTTCAGAAATAAAAACCACACTTTTTAATCGACCTCTGCTGTGCCACGTCTCCCCACCGCCTCCGCCTCCCGGCCTGGGCCGTCACGGGTTCTGCAGCAGCCCCTCCCACTGGATGGGCTGAGAGAACACCTCTCGCTCCAGCCACATCTCGTAGCTGTAGTGGAAGTCCTCCGGGAGCTCCACGCGCTGGCCCAGCACGCTCTGCAGGCAGTTGTCCACGGGCGCGAAGTCGCCGTTTTTGTTCTTGTCGTAGCGCCGGCTGTTGAACTTCTCGATGCTCTCCCGCAGGGCGCACTCCTCCGCCTGGAAGTCCCACGGTCGGGCATCGATATCTGGTGGCAGAGAGCAGGAGGAGAACTTATATTAGCGCGCATCGATTGAAATTAATTCCACTTTTTCCAGACATAACATTTGTGGCCACATTTGCTCATCTCCAACTAATCCGTCCTCTTCCTATCAATCTGTGCTTCTCTGATGGTGAGAAATCACTCTCCTATGAGGAACAGTGACCCTGAGAAGTCTCCCCCATCTATGTTGCTATGGCAACACCACCCAGATTATTGCAAGAGGCTGGTGCAGGATTATGTTTCAGAGCGCACAGTAATACTATAACTAAATGTGCGTAGTGAGGAGAGAAATGCTGTTTTTCCTTTTTTTTTAAATCACACTTATATGTTACAAATGAAACATATTTTAATAGTGGAATGGAATAACGCTGAAATAAACACAAAGTGACATTTTGAAATAATGGTTTAATTTATTATTGTGTAAAAAAAAAATCTCTCTAAACCAACCTTTGTCTTTTTTTTTTTTTTTTTTTTGCTTTTTTTGGTTGGGTTTTTTTTTGAAGTTTTTTGGACCCACAACCTAAAAAAAC
>NW_015112708.1:274834-297629 GCF_001443285.1 Poecilia latipinna | reverse complement strand
TGAATTTTGAAAAAATTGTTTAATTTATTATTTGGTAAAAAAAAATCCCCCCAAACCCACCCTTGTTTTTTTTTTTTTTTTTTTTAGCCATTCTGAGTTGCGTTGCTTTCTGAGATGTTTTGGACCTCAAACCTCAAAACACTAGCCGTTAGAAACCCATGTTTACCGTTTCCATAGGCCCAGTCGTCATTGAGCCTGTGGCGGACTTTCTGGTAGATGGCCGACATGGTCTTCATGTTGCTCTTCCTCCACTGGCGGCCCAGGTACTTGGTCTGAATCTTGAGCAGCTTGAGAACGTAGAGCTGCATCATGGCCTGCTTGACCTTCAGGGCTCTCTTCAGGATGGGGGCCGACTTAAAAACAACCAACATCTGAAAAGGAGGAAGACATTTACAAAACATAACTGAAGGAAGGAGTATTTTGTGTTTTGAATTTGAGTATAAAAAGCTCGTCTTGAGGAAAGGCTTGTTCTCAGAACACTTGTTTGGCATGTAGATAGCATATAATGGTTGTTATGGAAACTCTTAGTGCCCTCCTGTCTGTGCATGCTAGCACCATATTATATATATATATATATATATATATATATATATATATATATATATATATATATATATATATATATATATATATATATATATATGCATGCCACCTTTACAGTCTAAAGAGCCATTTTTCCTCTCAGTCTAGCTAAATAAAAGTCGTAAATGTTGCAGTAAAACAGACAAGTACAATATATTTTTTTAATTTCTACTACAGAAAATATTTCAAATGACCCACAGTAATATTTCTATTTCCAAGTTTTACAATCAGAAAGAGCATAAAACTTTAGCAAATATAAAAGCCCGTATTTTTGGAGATAATGAATATAAAAGATGTAAACAAATATTACAAGAACCCTCAGAAGGTGATAAAAAGCTCCAATTATTGCTCAAATCAATCAATGCAAAATTACACTGCTGCACCTAAATATACATAAACATTGCAGCCTTCCATACATTTTCATATGGGGTGCTATTGGCTTATCAAGACGTCTTATATACACACCATAGTTCTGGAGTGTTTCCACTTGGTCAGCTTGTTGAGGATCCTCAGCAAGTTGATACAGGAGAAAAGGTTCCTCCAGCAGAACTGGTTGTTGTCTCCTGCTTCCTAAAAAACAAAAACAAACAAAACAAACGCAACTCAGCCGTGTCAGAGCGACGCACAGATGCTAGCTGATCTTCATCTGGCGCTTTCCGTCACTCACCAAGCTCTCGGCCGTGAGCTCAGGCATCTCATGGACCACGCAGTGGGGAAAGTCCAGCACGCATATGCTGCGACACATCGCATGTTGTCACATATGTAGCGAAACATTCTGCAACGTTTTTTTTAATTCAGTACGTGAGCTAACGTCTCCTACCTGTTTTTGGCGCTGATGTAGGACATGATGTTCTGGTTGAAGAACTTGAGGATGAGCGGGATGCAGTTGGCGAACACCAAATGCTGGGAGACTATTTCGAACTGTGGGAAAAGGAAATGCTCAAAGATAAAAAAAAAATAATAATAATCCCGTTTCGTTAATAAGGTTTTGCACGTGGAAAAGGTCAAGAGGCGGAGGATTTTATTCTCATGCAGCAGAGATAGAAAATCCTTCTTATTACTGGGGAAGCTTTAGAAAGATTACACACAGCGTCAGTTCAGCAATGGACTATCAGGATTTAAAAGTCAAGTGATTAAATATGAGTTAAACTTTTTATACCTATCCTGAATTGTTTGGTTGTCAAATAATGTAAAACATATAGAACATAAACCTATGTGTATTTTATTTGGATTTAATGTGACAGATCAACACAAAGTAATGCATAATTGTGAAGTGGAAGGAAAAGCAGGGCCCTATTAAATCTTTTGCTTTTCCGCAAATTCCACTTTTTCCCCTTTTTTGTTTTTCTGAATTCAATTGTGATCATATTTATTAACTACAAGAGTATGTAATTATGCTGTGGATAAAAAAACAAAATTAACAAAACAATGGCCAGAGCTCAAGACTAGCTGTTATTCTGGATCACAAATATAATAAAACTTCACTGGTTCAACAGAACATTGGCTTAGTTGAACCAACGCTTGTGTTTCCCCATCATCAAAAAAAAAAATAAAAAATTAGGAGCAAAACTAAGAAACTTGTTTTTAATGTTATTGTGGATTCCATTTTGTTTATTACATTCCACACAGAAATCATGGGGCCCTAATATTTGCTAATTCCCAGTATTGCTTTAGTGCATGCAGTTCCTCTTTGTGGCAGCAGAGGGAGCCATCATCTTAACTCTATTCAGCAACAAACTAAAGGAGATTACAAAAAAAAACGTTTCCTCATAGCAACAGGAAATATCTGCATCGGTGCGTCCCTCCAGAGCGGAACAGAGTGATGATGTCCGGGAGTTGTGAGTGTGGGGTCAAAGGTCAGGGGAACACCTGCGCTGATGGCTGATACCTGGTAGATGTGGTTCAGCTTTAAATGCTTGAGCAGCAGCAGCAGCAGGGCGGAGATGGCTTTGACGATGATTTCTTTGTGACGGTTCACGTCAATCCCCAGCTTCATGCTCTGAAGGACAGTGATGCTGCAGGACAAACACACACACACACACACACACACACACACACACACACACACACACACCCACACACACACACACACACACACACGTCTAGAAAAGACACAACCAGGTTTTTCTCCCTTCGGAGTCAAGGAGTAACTTAGACAAACATGTGACTGACACATCGGGTGGGAAAATGTTTCTTTTTTCCACTGACTGCGTCAGAGACATGCAACAACATATAAATAATACAAAGCGGTTTATGTTCAACAGTGCCTCCTGTAGACAAAGATACAAACTGACGACAACTGTAACTTTCTGTCTTTATGGTTCAACAAACTGTGACGAAAGCAGACAAATTCTGTGGAGTAAAAGTCACCTGATCAATAAATCCCTCCTACCTAATGACTAACTTAAATACTTGTATTTGTAGACTTTATTTGTCATCTTTTGCCATTACTTTTTCCTGTCTGTCCTTCCTTCCTTCCTCTGCTTCCTTCCCTCTTGCTTGCAGTCCCTGGTTTGGTTGGACTTCATATTTAAAAGTTTACCCAGAATGAAAAAATCTGCCATAGGAAGTGTGCGCTTACGGCATCTCCTCGGGCAGCACATCAGCCAGGATGTTGATTGAGTCGGTTTTGGCTTTGGATGTCGGAGCTGCTGCCAGCAGGAGCTTCAGGAGGGCGATCTGATGAGGATACGAAAACGGGCAACTATACATTATCCATTAACAGGTTAACTTAATACATTTCCAGGTTTCCAGGTTTTACCAAACGAAGCTCAAAGTGCGTCTGTTTCATATTTCATATTAACGAGTTTGTGAAGTTGAATATTTGTTCACCACTTTCTGCCTGGATACGTCATTCTTTATGTTTTGGTGAGGATTAGTGTGTGCAGTCTTCCCAGATGCATTTAAGTGAATGGGAATACAAGTTTTCATGAACATTTTGAGCTTTACTGGTTTACAAACAACAAAAACACTGCTTTTATTTTGAAAGAAACTGTGCTAGTTTTGTAACAATTCCCAAAAAGGGTTCCAGTGGTTACTAAAAATAGGCAACAAGTAGCAGGGGGATAGGGGAGGACTAAATAGATGACAGCAAAATCACTTATTTCAAGTAGTCAGTAGAATGGGGTTTGTATCGACTGTATTCAAGAATTAAAACTTAAACTTGTGTCTAATTGAATAAAAAAGAACCTGTATCTGACTTTCAACACATTATGGCACCACCTATTGGTCATAATACACCATTACGCTTTCAAAAGGCTGAAATGCTTCGGCTATGTTTGAAAAAAGTGCTCAGGTTTCCTGCACAGAGGGGGTACGAGTAATGAGAAGTTAATAAAGAGCCACTCACCACGTACTGCGAGAGATTAGGAAGCATTCCCACGTATAAAATCTCAGCAGGGGTTTCCTCCACCTCCTCCTCACCCTGTCAGCACAACACACACATCCGACAAGCACCGACTGTGTTGAGTCTCTAACAGAGCTGCCTTTAATTAGAGTTTTAATTTGAGCTTAAACCAAATATAATGATGAGTGAAGAGAAACTGAAACAGCAGCTCACCAGACTGAGCGGACACTGCAGAAGGTCCTCTTCTCTCTTGATCTGGATCTCAGACACCGACACATACTTGTGCTAGAGAAGAGAAGAAAAAGGCAGCTGCTGTAGCGGTTCTAAATAACCGTTCTGTTATTTAGACTGTGAAAAAGTTTGTTGTTTTTGCTTTTGTGGATCGTCCAACTTCATTTGACAAAGGCAAAAATAACCAGAGGAACTTCAAAAAACATATATTGAATAGAAAAGCCTTTGACCCTTTGTGGAAAAGTAATTAATCACAGAGGACAAACAACCATGCACACACACACCTAGGGGCAATTTGGAGAGGCCAATTAACCTGACAGTCATGTTTTTGGACTGTGGGAGGAAACCGGAGTATCCAGAGAAAACCCACGCAAACTCCATGCAGAAAGACCGGGACCGGGAATCGAACCCAGAACCTTCTTGCTGCAAGGCAACAGCTCTACCAACTGCGTCACTGTGCAGCCTATTGTAACAATTAATTGGATAAAAAAAAAATATGCATGCTCTCCAGATTTTTCATTTAGCCACGTAAGCCATTTTATGCAACGGAAATGAATTGGAATATGCAAACAAACAAATAAATTTGGTTTCTTAGATAAGAAAATCAACATTTTGTTGCATAAAATGTGACAACATATTGTTTGTTTAGTGAATTTGAACCAGGTGAAGCGAAAACTATGCAGCTTGTGGCATTTCAACGAAAACATATTGACAGACAAATATGTTTTTAAGATGAAAGGCAAAATGTAAACATGTTTTGTACAATTCTGGTTTAATTACTGCTCAAAGTAACGATTAATCAATTACTTAGTTGACAACTGTTTCGATTAATCGGTTAATCACAAGTAATCCGATTAATCGTTTCAGCCCTACCACGATTCAACACATGAGAAACAAAGTCATTTACAATGTATAAGTCTGGAAAGGATTACAGAGTCATTTCTCAGGGGATTGGACTCCAATAAACCAAAGTGAGAGTCAAACAGTCATTAAGTTTGATGTTCCAGATTGATTTATGACCTGAAAACTGCATGAAAAAAAGCAAAACCAGAAGAAATCTGCGGGTCAGAGGCCCAATGTTTTCTCACAGCACTGTAAAAAGTTTTTGTAGAAAGCAAAACACAACAAAAGTTCGCCTGCTCACCTGTTTGAGGGTCTTTACACTCTCATGGATGGGTCTGGGTAACCCCACCAGGGTCTCCGTGTCACTGCCGGAGAACGAAGGGTTAAACCTGACAGAGAGATGAACTGATTGACCTTCAGGAACAACACACTTACTTCCCCAAAGTAAAACCAATGAACTTGTTCCTGCTGGTCTCCAGGAAGTGCTCGATGTCCTTCTCCCTGTGAACACAAAGAATCAGACGGTGGAGTAAACGCAGGAATCAACACAGCTAAAGAAACAGAAACCCAGAAGCTCGGTGTTCTGATAACAGATAAAAGATGCACAGCTACGATGAGACACATTATTCATGCGTATAGAAGCAGCAGCGGCGGCACCCTGCAGAAACACCCAGGCTGCTCTCTGGCATCAGCAGATGGAGAGCATATTGCTGCTTGAGCGCAAAGAGAGAAAACTGTAAGGATTTTTTATTTAGACCTAATTTTAACCTCTTAAATGCTGGCATATGCCAAAGCAGGGAAAATTAGTCCTGACGCTACGGCTTTTCAGGCTTCAGTGATGGGAAATGGATGGAAAACAAGCATCACATTTCTGACTGTAGTTCAGGGATGTCATGATTTGACAAAAAAAAAAAAACAATGAAAAAAACGGACTAATGCTACAAATTGTCTGTGTTTATGTGAAAATCTGATAACATGTTGAGGATTTTCTTTTCCTGTAATCAAATTTTCCTCTTTACAATTTGAAATAGTGCATTAGCATTGCTTTAGTGTATACTTGATCCTTTGTAGCAAAGGAGGAATGTGAAGCTAAACAAATATCCTTCTAACAACATGTGAAAAACTCAGTTATTTCTGCTGGATTCAATATCAATACAATGCAGCACTGATCTGTTAAATATTGTTTTTGGATTTACCGGTTAATAATTGGATAGCAAAAGATGCTTAACAGACTTTTTTTCACTGAATTTTAACTGGATGAAGCTAAAACTATGCCACTTCTTACATATAACATATTTATAGACAAGGGGGTGTTTTTTTTATCTTAAATGCAAAATGTGTAATATTTTTGTACAGTTTTGGCTTAATTACTGCTTTTGAGTCTGTATTCTCCTGTTAACGATTAATCAATTGAAATAAATTCCAGCATTTTCAACTTTCTTTCAACTCCTTCAGTGAATGAGACGCTCACCTAACTTTGGGGGCCCAGGGCAGGCCTTTGGGGAAGTTGACCCTCTCTGTCGGGGGTCTCAGTGGAGGCGGAGGCGGCGGAGGCTGGATGATGACGTCCCGATCCAGGGGGTCCACTTCCCCCTCGATGCCGCTGTCCGTGTCCTCTGGGTCGTCCTCCTCGTCACGGGCGTCGTCGTTCTTGAAGGGGTCCCGCTCGTTGTAGGTGTCCAGGCTGTCCTGCTTGACCAGGGGCTGGAAGGGGAGACAGAGGACAGGGAGTCAACACTCACAAGGTGACACTGTACTTATGGGAGTTCAAATGTGCCATCTTTGAAAAAAAAAAACAACAACATTCTAATCATCTTTTAATCTTTATTTCAGTTGCTTTTTGGATGAAAGAACCTTGACAGATCTCCTTAAACTTTCCAGCCCACACTGCTGTTCTCTAATATAGCGGCTGATTTAATTTTTATTTTATTTTATTTTTTTAAATGGACGATTTAGAGTTTGAGTCGTGATCATCAAGTGAGAACGAATGAAATTTTCCATCGTTTTGCCTTTTAACAGCTGCGACGAAACAAACAGGAGGACGAGGGACACGTCAGTCAAGCGCAACATGCACACACCAACGCACAACGGAGAGGAGGACAGATTAAACAGCGATAACACCTGTTTGCCTGCGGCACGTGTAATAAACCCACAGGAGTTTATCTGGGTTTACATAAGGAAAAAAATATTCCACTGACTGACTCCTGCTTAAAGGCTGTAGTTGGTAGTTACATGTAGACTGAGGATGTAACAAGCAATCAGAAAATAGTTTAAATGTTTCTTAATTAAAAAAAAAACTTAAATGTCCTTGTTGCTGTTATTAAGTCCAATCTAATCTAAAAGTTGCAAGGGCTTAGAATCAAGAATTTCTGACCACAAACAATATGAAAAAATATATATTTATGGTTTTTTTTATTACACAATTAATCTCTATTTTCCAACAAAACAATCCCACATCATGATACTGCCATCACTGTTACTACTGATTGGCAACAATTGATGGTATATTGGCTTCTTGTGAAAGCATCCTGCAATATTTTGGAGGTAACCTTTTAGGTTAAACTAACCTAAGCATTCCCACATCATAATACCACCACCACCGAACTTGGCAGAAATCAGAATCACTTCAAGGGATTTTGAGGTGGAATAAAAAAATAAAGACCCAGACTCTTGCCATTACCGTTATCAGATATTTTCTCATTTGTATAAGAATACAAATCAGAATGCTGAAAGTTTTCCTAAAACCTCAAAAAACAAACTCCGGTTGCTGACGGCTCGCAGTAGTTTGACTCAAGTGGGGGACAAAAAGAACGTTTCCACAGCAACCAAACGCAGCATGTCGTTTTTGAACTTACCACACAGGGGCACATCAGAAGAAAACAGGCACACAACTCAAGCCAACACCGAGTTTTCACGTCCAAACAATCCCATTCAGAGCGGGAACCACACAAACTCACACAGCGTGTGAATGGCAACGGTGCAAGCATCAGGCATGAGTAAGCTTTCCGGCTGCTAGCTGGACTACTGCAGCTGATGTATGGTGCATCAGTCGGGGGACTAGAGGCGACGGGTGCATAGAGTGTGTGTGGTGGGAAGGTGGTGGTGGTGGTGGTGGGGGGGATGAGAAGAGAGGAGCAGGTGGAACTGTGTGGGGAGCCATTCTCTATGGAAAAGCCATTCTCTGCTGAGTGAAACGACAAAGCCGGAGTTCTGCTATCGGGGTTAGGAGGGCCACCGCTTTCAATTACATCCAGTTGAGAGCTTGGACAAGTTCAAGCTAAAAATGGAGTCTCAATGAATGCATTTTAAAAGGAAGTGGCCCCTTGCCGAAACGCTACAGAGCACGGTGGCTTGTTTTGAAGCTAAAAAAAAAAAAGAAACTAGTCGCAATGTGATGAAAACTACAGGAGAGATGCTCTTAAAGTGAATGTCTGAAGTGAACTGTCTATATGGGAGAGTGGAGACAGTGACCCACTCCGGAGCCGATGGTTACAGCCAGCAAGTCAGCCCTGTCCCGCCAACCCTGCTGCCCACAGAGGAGGAGGAGAACGGGAGGGGAGGAGAGACAGAGAGAGGAGGACTTAGAGAAAGTGGGATAAAGAGAGTCGAAAAGAACATATGAGGAGAAAGTAAAGGAACTGGCAGAGAGGAAGAAGAAAAGTGGGATCGCAGGGAAGTGGGAGAGGAGTGCAAAAAGTCCAGCTCGGTGCAGAGAGGAAATGCAGGAGGAAAAGAGAAGGGAATTTGTGGGTAAAGACCTGCTTCTTGGGAAAGGGACTGTCTCCTTCCAAGCTATCAACAAAGGCACTCTGTGGGGACAGAAGGAAGAGGGGCAATGAGAAACCAGAGGGCAGTTAGAGCTCTAATGAAAGAAAAAAAAAGAATAAATAATAAGCAGAGGGGCTGGGAATCCCACCAAGATCATCTGTGGTCACTGACTTACAGCAGGGAACTGATGATGTTGGCGAAGCAGTTAGAGAAAAGCTGCAGAAGATCTACTCTTCCATGCTAATGAGGGGTTAGCTGTTAGTAAAACAGCTGAGGTGTGAGTGTATGCATGTGTGTGTGTGTGTGTGTGTGTGTGTGTGTGTGTGTGTGTGTGTGTGTGTGTGCGTGTGTGTGTGTGCGCGAGCGGGTCTGGATGCGTGTACCCTGCGGCTGCGTCGGCCTCTCTTCTGCTGCTGCTGCTGCTCGATGAGCTCCATGGCCGAGGCCGGGGGAGACGCCGCCCTCATGGCTCGCACCACCTTGATGCTGTCCTCCGGCAGCGGGGGCAAGCTGAGGCGCTCCCGGGCCCCCACCTTCATCTGCTGGAGCTCCTCGAAGCCCCCCAACGTGAACTGGGAAGGGGGACAGAAAAGCAGCGATTCAAGGATATTATTAATGAATTAATCTGAAGTTGATTGAGAAAATTTGAGCTTAATATTAAGTTTTCTCTGTTTTTCCTAGCAACTTTTTGACTTTTCCAACTCAGCTGTTTAAAATACTAAAATTGAAGTTTTCTCACGCTATTAAACTTGGACATATTTCAGCTGCTGTATATAAAAAGAAAGGATGAATAGAATAGCATGATGCTCCCACTACTAGTTTTATTTCTGGAAAAAAAAAAAAAAAAACATTTTTAAACTATTTGTCCAATCACATAAAATCGTAATAAAACACATTAAAGCTCATAGAATATAGAAAAATAATGTAGCTTTATTACACCAACCAGCACAGTTTTCCACAGCAGCAGCAGCACTTTCTTCATCGGGAAGTGAGGTGCGTTCATGCTGCAGAACTTGGTCACCATGGTGAAGAGGAGCAGAGCGAAGGGCTCTCCGTTGTACAGAGGCGAACCTGAGGGTTGTACGAGCGTCTGCGGGTTAGAAACGACAGTCAGGAGAGTAGCTGATGCAAACACACTGCGTACACACACACCCAGCTCGTTCTTGAAGGTCTCTCTGGCTGCCCTCCACTCGGGTCGGTCATCCTCTGTTTGGACACGAACGGTCTCCACCATCAGGTACATGATGCTCAGGAGGACTCTGAGGATTTTGAGCACATGATACAGTCAGACGAATCGTTCAAAGGGTGGTTTCGTCCTGAAAGCTGCAAGTGATTCTGCAAACGACTTCTGTTTTAGTAAACGATCAGATCGTCCACAGCCTCTTTAGACACTATATTTCACATAGTAGTGCATAATTATGGAGTGGAAGGAATATGAGAGACGGATTGGAAGTGGAAATCCAAAAATGTGCAAAGCTGGCAGATTAGATACTCTACTTACATTGTTCTATTTTATTTGGTGAATTATTTTAATGGAGTTGCTTTGCTTGTACAGTGTCCTCAGATATTTCACTGTACAACACATTACTGACAATTATATATACTGTAAGTGCTTCTAATTCAACAGTTATCAGTTCTTTAGAACTACTTGGGTGTAAATCTGCTTCGCCAGCTGGTAATTATTTGTGCACATTTATCCAGAAAGAGCACAGAAGGAGCTCTGAGTGCGTCATCTGAGCAAAGTGTGTGATTGTGGCGTTCGGCCTACTTTGTTCAAGCATCGTTTCCACCAAAAGAAGCAGAAGCTCACAAATTAAAACGAACAAACAGTACAGAGTCGGTTTCCTCCAGTTATCGTCTCTCAGTGTTTTCATCTGAAACGGAACGAGGAGTCGTCTCTTCTGCGATTCGTGTGACTTACCTGAGCTCGGTGCTGTCCGCCAGAGAGATGGCAGGCTTCCTCACCGCACTGCTGCACGCCTGGCTGTTACTGCAGGAAGAATTACTGCTTTATTTCTATTTTTTAAATCGCAAGAGAGTCTGAAAATCCTTGCAAACGCATACAAGATAACTTGTAATAATCACATCATAAATAAGAAGTCTCACCAAGAGTTTTTTTTTTTTTATTTCCCCAACATAATCCGTCACTATTCTACATGTATTTGTCTCACTTGTACAGATTTGTACTTAGACTGTGGCTTGATGAAGCTTACATAACTACATCCCCAAGGAGGCTGACACCAGCAGCACTAACCACACATTTACAAAAAATCTAACCTTTTAAAGTATTTACAAAGTATACAATAAGGTATCCATATGTAATTTACAATTTGCTCTTGGGAACCGTTTCCTGCTTACTCTATCTCCATGCTCAGCAGCTCCAGCAGCGCTGTGAAGATGCCCATGTCGTAAAGCAGGAAGATGTTGTGTCTGGACCAGTGGAGCACATCCACCTCTGTGTCACACTCATCAAACACACCTGGCCAAAGAAGTGGTGGGGGGGGAAATGAAACACAGAAGAATTGATTGTCAGTAGTTTAGCTAGTGTGGAGTCCCAATTAAAGGTCTGAAAGTGAAAAGAAATTAAAAGCAGAAGTGATAAAATGATGGAGTAACACTATCACACTTGTATATACATATACAATTCTGGAAAAATTAAGATCCCACTGCATTGAGCCTCATTGAAAACCTCCTGGTTTTTCCACCAAATATTGATTTCTGAACTCTTCCTGAGTTAAAACATTAGTATTGTTGTCTCTGAATTAATACTAACTTGTTCTCTTTGCATTATTTGACGTCTGAATGATGCATCTTTTTCATTATTTTGACCATTTCTCATTTTCTGCAAATGAATACAAACTTTTTGCTTGGAGCTTCAGAGACATGTTGTCAGTAGTTCATAGAATAAAACGACAATGTTCATTTTACTCAAACATATACCTATAAAAAGTAAAATGCAAGAAACTGATATTTTCTTTTTCCAGAGCAGAATGTGCTGAGGCTGTTGGTGATGGACTGGGAGCACGAACCCTGAGCCAGGTAGAGGATGGCCCTGGCCACCTTCAGCCTCTTGTCCCTGTCCGTCACCTCCAGCGCGTCCAGTAGTCTCATGACGTACGTCCTCTGCTCGTCCACCGTCAGCTCCGTCCACCTTCTGCCTCGAGCTGCAATGCACAGTTTGCTTCTGTTTTTGCTTTTTTTTTTCACCCCCCCCCCCCCCAACACATTTTAATACCAGGGAATGTGGAAAAACAGCTTTCAAATGATGACTTGATTTATCAGGTGGAGAAAAAAGCGACTGAAAGCTATCCGGCCTGTGTGAAAATACATCTAACCACAATTTACCAACAATAGACAATAGAAACAATAGAAATGGCCTATTCAAAGTTTAACCTAGGATGTTCTATTGAAAAAAACCTCTGAATTAAAACGATTCTGAAAAGAAGAGTGGGCTAAAATTCAGCTAGAAATATGTTGGTTCTGCATGACTCCAAGTAAGAAAAGATTCCGGACTACAATCTTCATTTGAAAATGTTTTGGTATAGTGACGATATAAGCCTAAAACCCTGGAGGTGTTGCATTTTCTAGAACATCTCGAAACATTTTAGGATTTTATCAAATTGATAGTCAATAAATTGCACTGCTCATCGTCCTCTGACTTAATGAATTTCTTCACCATAACACATTTGCTTCAACAACTCTTTTCGTAGAACTATTTTTATTTATTTTTGAGTGAAATGGACAAAGCCACATCAGGGGGTTCCCCAAGGCTCTGTTTTCGGCCCACTTCTTTTTCTCAAATTAAGAAGTCGGGACCAGGAACTCTGAAGCATCCTTTTGTTTTCTCCAGTAATCTCCAGATTGTCTTAATACATGACTTGTCCTACTTGTCTCCTAATCAGGCCTATCGTCTCCCATACTTTCTAATTTAATAATTATGTAATAATAACAGTTATGTAATAACAGTTTGTTTAGCGAGTACGGATGTGAATCAGGAGGCCAACTCCTGCTACAGTCTGTGTGTTATTAGTGGAATATTGAGTGCTGTCCCTTTGCATTAGCTGCAGGAAATATCTGAAAGCACAGAAAGCCCTAATTAACAGGAACTGATGATGTTATTATGAGAAATTAGAAAAGATTATTAAGACCCAGCAGGAAATGAGGCACACAGAATAAGTACACTTCTACAGGAGGAAAACAAAGCAAAATGCTTTTCCTGTTTTCACTGCGATCCATTATTAGATTGTTTATTTGATCAATTTTAATAGGCATTATTAGCATCATCATCATCGGGGAAGAACTGATAGCCTATAAAGGATGCTGAGACTTACTCTGTGTGCTCTCAGGAAATGAAAATAAGATTTTTAATTTCAGCCCCGTCTGCAAAAGGCCTCAATCAGACACGTCTCCTCTATTACTGTAATTTATGTTCGTGACTTCCTGAGAATTCATGGGGCAGCAGCATAAAACATTGATGAGCAGCCTGTCAGTTTCACATGCACTGCAGAGCCCAAGTCGAGCAGGGAAAGCAGCCTCTGTCGATCGGTTGCACCACACAATGCACTCGACCTAATGAAAGGACCGCGGTGCAA
The DNA here is from genome assembly GCF_001443285.1 of Poecilia latipinna. Classification (NCBI taxonomy): domain Eukaryota; kingdom Metazoa; phylum Chordata; class Actinopteri; order Cyprinodontiformes; family Poeciliidae; genus Poecilia; species Poecilia latipinna. Next base: position 284,267 of record NW_015112708.1, on the reverse strand, counting down.
ACAGGCGGCCCTGAGCTGCATCTCTGTGAAGCAGCAGCAAGAGAGGCCGTCGTCTAATCCTGCTATTTATTACCCGTCAATTCGGAGGCAAGGTGATGAAGCAGCGCGTCTGTTTAAAAAGAAAATAATACATGCTTTTTTTTTTTCTTTTTTTTTAACACAGCGAGTGCTTTGTGTTTTTTTGTTTTGTTTTTTTCATGGTGAAACCCTCTGGCTTGCTAAAATGAAATGTTGGCAAATAACGGGGGGGAGTAGCAAAAACAGGTTTGATCTAGAAATGAAAAGTACGATTTGGGTGGTCTGTTCTTCGACAGGCTTAAACGAGCCGAGCTTTGATGTGCCTGTTCCCCACTCTGTTCTCATTTTAGAATAAAAAACATTTATAATATCCCAAAGACGCCATTTCACCAGAAATGACTTTGTTATGCTGGCATCCCTCTGACCACAAAGGTTGTTTCCACTTAATTAGAGGATAAACATTACTTGGCTTATTTCCTCTCTCCTCTAATAACTTTTTGGTTTATGCAGCTGAAATTTCAGTTGAGTTAATCTTCAGGTTTTAATTTAAGAGCACTATAAAATGTCAGCAGTAAAATCAAATGCTATGTCTGAGCTTGTTACACATTCAGGTCTGCAACAAGCTTTGGCACAAAAAGCAGCCAGTTCATATTTTAAAACTGCACACAAATGGTAGAATTAAATGGGGAATCTGTCAAGTGAAAAAGCTCTGGGATTGGGCGCACCACAGGGAGCCATCCTTAGCTGCCTGTTTGTTTGTTTTTTTTGGGTTTTTTTTGTGATTTCTGAAGAATTTTGAAGCTTATTTCAATAAAACTGATGACTCAGTTTTATTTCCTCTCTCCTCAGTTTTATTGGTTGCATACTGGGTTGAGGACATGATTAGCACTGAGTTACATAATGACTGGCTGGTAGAGATGTCTCTAAATGCCCAAACCGTAAAGAGAAAAGCTTCTTTTTTTTTTTTTTACAAACTGGCAGTGGTGGAAAAAGTACTCAAAAAATGTACTTAAGTAAAAGTAAAACTACCACATTAACATTTGTACTTAAGTAAAAGTAAAAAAGTACTGGCTTTTAAAAATACTTAAGTATTAAAAGTAAAAGTACTTGCTGAATGCATTGCCTAATTCCTAATACACTATCATTAAGTGAACCGATCGTATTTAATTTTAATACATTAGAAATGTGGCATTTTAATGAACAATGCCACAGATAAAGCATGTTTTTATTATGTTTACTCTGTAACATATATTAGATATGTGATTCTATGCATCATAATTTCAGGGATGGAAACATCTTATCTCCTGTCCTAACATAGCATGAACTTCACTTTTTTTTGCCACTAGTGGCATTTATTTTTAAAGAAATCCAACAGAAAGGGGATGGAAAGAAGGTGGGTGCAGGAGGACATGGAACCAAGGAGCCAGTAGCAGAGTTGTAGTCAAGACCACCGAAACCGAGACCAAGTCAAGACCAGCACCCCGCGCTACGTGACACAAAAACATTAAGTTTTACCTTCAAAATTGCTTCACAAATTGATCTGAAAGATCCACATTCCCATAAAACACATAGATATTAAATACTTAGAGCTGAAATAAATTTAATCAGTAAAGATCCGTCCAGAAGAATCGGATGTTCCTGAATGTCATATCAATGCAGACTTTGGTCACAGTGTTGTCCCATAAATGCGACACCTCAGTCAACACCTCCACACAATAATTCAGCGCATGAGTGACAACTTTTTTTCATCGCAGATGCAACATGTGTGTCTCTGTACAGCTAGCTTTGCTAGCATCATGTCCACAGATCTTACCTTTCTTTAAGCTTTCCTTCCAAGTGACGCCAAAAGTTGGACTAAGTCCCACAGTCTGTGAAAGCGAATCGCTGCTGATTTTACATGTCGCCATATCTTATGATTTATGCAGCGCTATTATATTACTGACGATCAGACAGACATCTTCTCCCGCTCAGAGGAAACCACTGCGCATGTCTGGAGCTCCGCGTGCGAGTAAAGGCGATGGGTGACAACAGACACTAAGTCACGTTATTGCTTGGATTTTACGGCGCCACCTTAAGTCCCTGAACTTCTCATTTTAACGGACAAAAACCGCAACGCGACTTGGATGTAACGAGTAACGCGACGGTTCTGTAGAAATGTAGTGAAGCAGAAAGTACAGATACTTACTGTAAAATGTAGTGGAGTAAAAGTAGAAAGTATCCATTATTAAATCTACTTAAGTAAAGTACAGATACACGAAAATTGTACTTAAGTACAGTAACGAAATACTTGTACTTCGTTACTTCCCACCACTGCAAACTGGTTATAAAACAGTAACTAAATTAAGTTTAAGTGTCCAGCTATTCTGTTCTTTAGGGTTTAATACCTCTTAAGAACAGTATAAGTTTTATACTGTCTCTTTCCTTCCATTTGTTTTCAGTAGTAATGAAAACAAATGGAAAACTCAGTATGTTTGTACTGAATTTTATAGGGAAATATGGACATAAGCTCTTTGCTTTTTTGTCTTGCTTTGCTCGATGATGATACCCGATTCTAATTACTAGGTGTTAATTCTGTTCTTTGTTCCATCATCAAAATAAATTCTATACATTTCAATTTAATTCAAGTCAGATTAAGTCGGAGAGAAACACTACCATGGCTCCTGAAGTCCTCCTCGAAGTAGTCTCTGTTCAGGGCGAACTCTGGCTCTTCTGTGTAACTGTACAGCTCTGCAGAAAACATGACACAAAATATTACAATTTTCCTGCCAAAAACATTTAGGTTTTTGTGTCTCTCTGTATGGCACAAAGAAAAATGTTGAAGTACTTCAGTTGAAGTCTATAGGCTTAAATTCATGCTTGAAAATAAAAACAATTTTCCAAAGAAAAGTGAACCAAATATTCTCCACAACAAATGTAAAAACTATTTTATTTTTTAAATGAATTTGGTTTAATTTATGCTGGTTATGTCTATCTGTTCTTAAAGTTGGGCATACTATCTGAAAATTTAAGCGCGACAAAACAGAGGAAATGTGTAACCGTGGAGATGGGATCATTTTTCACCTCAGTGCTGTCGGGTCGGTAACTACAACCTCTTCTGTCTGTACTCAGAAAACCCAAAGTTGGTTTTATTAAGTGTCAGGCAGGTGTTTAAAATGAAGCCTCTCACCAGAGCATAATTTCGACTCTCCAGGCCCTGATTCTCGTCAACAATCATTGCAATCCCCTTTGAGCTTTACAGCAAACTGGCTTAAATTCTTTAGTGAAACTGACCTAAAACGTGCCTGTGAACGAGTCAAAGCATGTCAACTCCTTAAAGGAGGCTAATTAGACCAGGCTCTGAATAAAAAAGGGGTAACTGGTTCTGGCTAGACTCACAGAAGAAAAGACCTCAGCTTCTGTCTCAACTGATGTGGATCACATCGTTTTTGTGGGCATCCATCCATTTGTCACACCGCTACACGTCTCCTTCTGCTCTCAGAGCACTCGTCATCGTCTGACCCCGAGGAGATGAGCTGTTGTGACTGACTGCATGCTCACCAGGGTGAGTAAGACTCTGGCAAATTCCCCGCCGCGTGCCGTGAACATCATGACTCAAAATCAAACACATACAAAACACAAATTGGTGCTGGATGGAAGCCTAAATTAGTCACTCAAAATTAACTCATGGTCAATCAAAAAAAACAAAAAAACAAAAACAGCAACATTTGGATATGATTGGATTTGAAATGCAAACAAAAAAGCAGTAGGTTTTTATGTGAATCAGAGTTTATTTTTTGGTCCGCATCAGAGTTAGATTGCGCATTTAACCCTCCCCAAACAAACTGGATGTTCTAGGCAAATGAATGAATGATTAAAGGGTCGGTGTGAATGCACCCTTGGAAAGATGGAATATCAGGGTGCAAAGTTGAGGAAGTGGCTCCAAGACAAAAAAAAAATACTGACCTAAAGTTGCCCTTTTCTACAGCCTGAGCAAAACCGAAGAGTCTGAAACAGCTGAGCTGTGACAAACAAGGCTGGAGGACAGGACGTAAGTTTATCTTGCCACAATGGACAGTGAAGAGGAAGGCAAAGATGATAGGAAATAAAAACAAACTTTGTCCCAGCTCGTACAGTAATTCAGGAGCTGCAGCAAGAAGTGAAGGTTGGGGTAAATCTCCATAGCGTCAATCTCCTTTAAGGCTTTTGTGCACATTTTTACCAGCTGTTCCAACAATATAGAAGGGTGGCAAAGCATGAAAAGAGGTCAGCATGCAGCAGACGAAGGGACTTCAGTAACCTTTGACTCCTACCTGAGAGCTCAGCCGTGAGCATGTCCGAGTCTCCATATTCAAACTCCAGGTTTGGAGACTCCATGGAGCTCTGAGGGGAAAACAACAAAATTAGCCCATCGTGAATCATTCTGAACTTTCATTCATCGCCGTAACTTAAACCTAGGTATAGAATAGGCATGATCTATCCGACGGTGTCATTGCACACCAAAGTTTTCATTGTCCTGAGATCATTCTGCACTATTTGTCTTACATTTTCATTTCACCCATAAACAACACATACATCTTTTGGTTCATTCTGTCTCCTCGTTTGGATTTTCAGGTTGTTAATATTGCCTGTTCCGGCTTCAGGCCGTGCTGATTAGCCATTTGCATATTTTGCCTCAGATCCTTGCCCTGCAGTTTACAGGTGCTCTCTATGGGGCATGTGAGGCTCCTGAATTAATCAACCTGTAATTGAGCGGTTACAGGAGCCTCAAAGTGGTCTGGTGTTGCAACAAAGAGCAGCAGCAATGCAGCAGTGAGACGGGAGAGAAGAGGAGAGGATGGAAGGCGCACACAAGCAAATATGGCCGCCTCGGTTTCACACAGGATTAGCTGCTGTGGTCAGGAAGGGATCGTGGGGGGGATCCCTGTTGACCCCACCATGTGATTAGCGTATCAGCAGCTCAATGCAACTGCAACAAATATATTACAAAAGTGTTTGCATTAAAATAAGAAAAAAAATTACCTTCAGCACAAGGAAGAAAGAGTTTCAGGAAGTTTAAAAGTTGGTTTTGAAGTAACAAGATCCAAGCTTGACGGATTTCTTTGCTCTCTCGGGTAAGCGTGTGACAAGGAAGCAATTTGCAGGAAAACGGGTTGTGCAAGACACACCAAGACATGAAAGTGGAAGACAACACTGGAACGTAAACAGGAACCAATCATAATAAGAGTAAGGTGCACTACAGCTTTTACATTATGGACCAATGCATCAAACCAAAAACAAACGAGGGAAGCAGCCTGACCACCAGATTAATAACAAAAGTCTAATTTTATGCGGATGAGGAATAAATACAATCCTAATGTCACCTGAAGCTCTGAGCTCGGAGCGTTAGCTGCATTTAACACAATGAAAACAATCCCTGAGGGGCCCAGCACAGATCCGCAAATAAGGACGTGCTCTCTGACTCAGCCGTCCCGGTTAAGTAACCGTCTGCTGCCGTTCATTAACAGTCTCTTATAAATACTCGCTGACACTCAGTCAGCATCGTGTAAGACTGACTAAATAACACCATTCCATACCACTACTGCTCTTAAAAAAGACCCACTTAAAAGTGCAAATAAATAAGGAAATCATTTGCTACAGCAGTCGGAAAGTTCAGGATTTGGTTCAGTGGAGGAACACGAGTGAGAATCCAACTCCGCTTTAAACCGTTCCACCACTTTCACCCTGACATGTGTCTGCTGTGTGTGTGTTGGTCTTCATGATGCGGTTTTTCACTAATGTTCTCTAACAGACCTCTGAGGACTTCATTAAACAACTGGATTTATTCACAGATTAAATCACACATAGCTGGAGTCTAATTGAGAATTAAGTGGCTCCTGAAGGAAATGTGTTGCACTGAAATTTAATCAAAGGCATCAGACTAAAGGGGGCTGAATACAAATGCTCACCACACGCTCCGAACCTAATCTGTTCGTCCAAGTAAACAAGTAGACTTGACTGCAGCAAAATCTTCTGAAAAATATGAATTATCCCTGTAAGTATCTGAACGAGACAAGGCTCAGAGCAGAGATGTTTATCAACCATCCTAGAAGTGAGAACTTGCATTCGCATTAAGTCCATTTCGCCTGTGTTTCCTACCTTCTTCATCCTGTCTTCTCACTTGCCACAGCGACAACAGATGACCACTCAAACCAGCAGAAGCAACTAATTTCCACACAGCCTTAGATGCTCTACATAGGCAGAGCATCTAAACACAGCTTTGACAATAAAAGCTTTCAACGCCTGAGCCATGGAGCCACCGACACAGTCAACCAACCCCCTCCTCGGCCCTGCCCATCCCAGAATCCAGCGGATGTGAGACGAATTTGCTCTAATTCTCTCAAACGCCCCCTCCGCTGCTTTCAAAGCACGAGCTGAATGACAGCTCTGACTGACAACCGGGGTCTCTAATGTACCGCATCTGGACTCGGCAAGCCTAGCAACACAGCTTCATCTTCTAGTTATTTTTGCATGAGGAGAATAATTAATAGACATGAACTCAGCTGTGCTGCCTTGATGAGGACTGAGGAAGTGAAGGAGGCATTCAAAGTTGATTTCCAAGGTTAAAACACAAGAAAAAAGTAGCAATACGATGCATTAGTGCAGCTTGTTCTTTCAGCTCAACACGTTACTTAAAGTTACAAGTCAGACTCTTTTTTGAAATCAACCAAAATGTCTTAAGATATGAATGGAGACTCCAAAACTCCATGGAGTTTTTCTATCTGTTCTGCCATTTTTGTTTTTAAATATAAAATGTTTCTTAAGAGACTCTACTCTCTAAAACAAGCTCCCATATGCAGGACTCTGATGACATCACAAAAGGCATGAGTCCATCTATTTGAACTTTTATCATTTGTTTTTACACGTTTTTAAGCAAATATCTTCTTCAAATGAGAACAGCTGTATTCTGGTTGAAGCTAAAAAAAATTCAAATATTTTTCATCTTTAAATTTTGGATACATCATGTAAATTACACAGACATGTATCTGTTGTGTAAAATTTGTTTATTTGCAGTTAAGCGACATGTTTGGCAACATTTCATGCTTTTAAAAGTCCTTTTATGAAACATATTCCCTGTAAGATCATTTGCTTCAATTAAACATTTTATATTTGAAACACCTTTTGTAAAATGGTGTCCTCTTCAATGCCTGCTGGGAAATATTTCTAAAATGTCACATTTTTAGAAATGTGATTTCTTGTTCTGTTTTCTCATTTGTAAATGCATATATTGTAAAACAATACAAAAAAGTGCTTTTAAAAAACTTATTTTGTGAAATCCTGATGTGGAAATCCACAGTCCTGGGTTTTTATTCTCAGTGAAGATTGTTTTTTAAAAAAAATATATACAGAATATTAGCTTTAAACCAGACATTTCAATTATTATTCACATTACATATTATCTTTTTTTTTTTTTTAATTGGATGGTCCAGACATAAATAAAAACTATAAGACTGGTGCTGTTTAGAGAGCGTAAAGTAGGCTAGTGTTTTGTTGTAAACGTGTGTCTGGTGGCTGCTGAGTGGTCGTGGCAGCAGCAGTCACATTTCACCACCTGCATGCAGCACCACTGTAGGATTACCGGGTTATTTTTAGGACTCAGCTGCCAAAATAACACATCCCCGTCTGCCTGCATGCCTCCACGCTTTCGAGCCAAGACACTGCATGGAAAAAGGACATTCAGCTGATCTGAAAGCTCCCCAGCAACAACATACACACACGTTCACACACACACACGCACCTACTACAAGCTGTGACAGCCCCAATGTACAACATCGCCTCTCGCATTTACCTCCGACTCTTTCTGCTGATCCTTGAACACATCTTTCCCTTTCGGCCTCTGTCTGTCGCCGTTATCGTTAAGGTTATTAATGATAGGTACCTCCATGTCCTCCGCCTGCATCTTTGCTCGCTGCGGCGCGGATCACTCTCTCCGCGGCGGGTCGTGCATGCCCGGTCCGGCGGAGAGCCGAGACTGCAACGCACCGGGAGGAGCTGCTCCACTACGGGGAACCAAGTTGAGGGTCTCCTCCTCCTCTTCTGCTTCTTTCTATCTGTTTCTCTTGCTGCGGATTGTGTACCCCCACCTCACCCCTTCACAAATCTGCTTGATTCGCTGTCCCCGCGTGTCCCGAGAGGGCGGGGTTACACTCAGACAGCAGAGAGAGGGGCGTGAGCTGACCCCCTCCCATTAATGTCAGGGTGCCAGTGAGAAGGCAAATGGCTCACAGCTATTTCCAGAGCCCTGAGAAAAGTCTTAAAATCGTTTGAACTTTTTCTCGTTCATGTATTTTATGTGGATTCTACCACTACAGGCCTCTCTGCTTACGTCTCTACCAACTTTGGAAATCTAGAAAAAGATCCGCTTTGATCACTCTCGTTTGCAAAATAGATCAAGCTCTGTCCCATTGGTTGGACACAATGGATTTATGCATGTTTGGACTTTGACTAGGTCTCTTTCTACAGATGGTTCTGTCACTGTTGAAGAAGATGTGGACTGTCTTTATCCTTAATCTGTTTTGCCATTAACTATTTACTTTTTTAACATAAAATGTACTCCTGGATCAGTGCTTGTGTGTATTTTTTGCGTCTGCTTTGTCTTGTCGAACCTCAAGGATTTTGCTTTGATGTAAAAAAGGGGTTCCATTCAAGCCTTGACCAATAAATAACATTTTATTTCAGGTTATCAGAGTAAAGTGGACTATATTCTTGCATGTATCTGGAAGAATAGAAAATAGAGAAAACATTTCTTTAAACATATTTCAGGAAAAAACACCATAAATATTCAGGAACAAGATTTTTTTTTAAATACAAGATTAGAAATTTCAATAAAATACCATGCCATCTGATGTAGGCGACATAAATGTTTCTCCAAAACAGACAAGCTGCCAAAAAGGAAAAGAAGTAAAAATATTTTGAAATGAGCAACATGTTGGATCAATCTCTAATTTCAGAAAGATGCACAGAAACGACATTCACATACACGTCTTTTGTGAAATTGTTTAGATTTGTTTCTTTACAAAGTACTAAAATTGTTACAAATGTTTTTTGTGGCACATTTTTGAGTAAAATAATTGATCTTTAAACATTCAGTGACCGACATGTTTTAGTAAATTATGTCCTGTTAGACACCTGTTGGGGAAAATTTGTTTGCTTTATTAACATTTTTTTTTTACAGTATTAAGAGCTGTATTAGATATTTAACTGGTTTTCACTTCTTTTTTTTGGGGGGGGGGGGGGGGAAATGCCGGACCTTGGGAATCATGTTTTAATAAAAACAGTTGAACCAAAATATTTAAACCTCGGTGGCTCAGAGGAGTTCACACCTCTGACTCGTCCACTTTAAGCGCTCCACAATGCGTTTGTGGTGGGAGACCTCTCTGTGACCTCTCCACCCCCCTTC
>NW_015112708.1:252319-271815 GCF_001443285.1 Poecilia latipinna | reverse complement strand
TTACTCAGTCAGATCAAATGGAGAGCAACTGTGAGCGTGAAGTCTATATGCAGTACCTTGGGAATCATGTTGTAATCAACACAGCTGAACCAGAATATTTAAACCTCGGTGGCTCAGAGGAGTTCACACCTCTGACTCGTCCACTTTAAGCGCTCCACAATGCGTTTGTGGTGGGAGACCTCTCTGTGACCTCTCCACCCCCCTTCCACCTGCCCACAGAAGAAAGTGAATTATTGATATAAGGAGGTGGGGCATGTTTGGTTGGCTGCAACCAGCGCCCACACTGTGAAAATCACCTAAGCTGACGTGGGTGTACAATTAACCATATGTAGAGCTGGTGGAGTGAAAACACATGGCAACAACAGGACGAGGCTCACAGATTTCATCGGTGTTGGAAAGCGTATCTGTATTGTGGTTACACGCTGTGAGAACCTGCATTTATTATTTTTATATTCTTGATCAAATTAAAATCTGCCTTCTGAATGCAATCAATATTTTTTGTTCAATAAATACTACTTTTTTAAGTAATGCAACTAATTTTATTTAGTGACATTGGTTAACCAAGTTTGTCTTTTTTTTGTTTTAAGTAAATCTGCAGCTATCATATTTTATAGTCTGAACCTGCCTTTAATGAATGTTTTTTTTTTTTTTCTGGAAAATGTTAGACTTTCCTTTATGGTTTTTGTCGTCAGAAAATTCAGCCAAGATGCTGTTGCATTTTCAATGACTCTTATGCACTTCTGCTCATTCACAAGTGGCAACCCTCTTAATGTGCAACCTTTGCATTTCTACGATAATATTCTCCTACCTTGTTCTGTGTTCTCCTGGTCTGGTTCCGTTTTATTCTTCTTCTCAAGGAAGGAATCCTCAATAAATGAATATTCTTATTTTCGTAAACTCTTTTCCTAGCTTTCCCAACTTGCTTTCGGCTCTGAGAAAATAAACATATCACTGTGGTTAGTCGGAAGTTACAACCAGTACACAAATGTTCTGCTAAAAAGTTCAAAATTTGAACATTTCTCGTTGTTTTTGGTCAAAATTATTTAATTTCGGTGTTGATGTGACTTAACCTCTAGCTGAAATATATCTGTTGCCTACATGCATCATATTTCCAGTATGACTGACTGCATTCTTGTCCGAAAACTTCGCATTAAAAAGCCGAGTTGCCATGGTGACGCTACCAGGATATGATCACGTGTAATAATATTCAGCTATGGTTGTTTTGGGCTAGCTCCAAAATGTTAGCTCTGAAATATTTACTGAGCAAACTTTACTTACATAATCGCTACTTAACTTCGCTGACATGTTTATCTAGCGCTGTTTCACCATCTATCACCAATAAACTGCGCCGTTTCAATTTCTTCAGCCGTAACTCCGTTACCGGCCAAAAACTCACGATAGGATACGTAGATGCGTAGAATTCAATGATGCGTTCATTTACACTAGGAAATCTCATAATTACTCTGAAGCAAAGGTTTAGGCGGCAAATAAATCTGTTGAAGTCCGTACTTGTTTTCCTAGAAGATTATTAAATTTATCTCGCAAAGTAATCATTCGTAGTTTTGTAAAAGTAATTAATTAAAAACACATGTTCGAACTGGTTCTGAACTGGAGGTTGACTTTCAAGCAGGCCATCAGCCTGCTGGAAGGTCTGTCAATTTTCCTATTAACTTCCCCGTCACTGCTGAAGAGGGACATTCCCACAGGATGATGCTGCCTCCACCGTGTTTAAATCTGGGAATGACAGCAGCTTATGTGAACCACCTTGTTGCGACAATCACATTAAAATAAAAGTTATAAAATAAACAAATAAGGTACTACACCATTGCGCTATCAGAAAGTACACAAAAATAAGATGAGAAATACTCCTTCACCTTTGATAGAACTAAAATAAGTGCAAACACTACTGAATTTTAAGCAACAGATTCATCTCATGGCTGGAGCCAAGCGGTTTTCATGGAAGTGAACAGCCTGACACCATCCAGAGGAGGGAAAAGAATTGATTAAAAAGCAGTCAGAGTTTAACAGTTTGCATCTTTAGGAAAACAAAGAAATGCTTCCAAAAAAATAAACATAAAACCCTTCAAATTCTGTCCTCCCCCCCTCCCCCTTCACTGCATGCCAGACAGTTTCACACCACTAATTCAGACTGGAGTCATGCGTCAGCTCTGGAGATGTCAGAGATGGCGCCGTCTGACCGCTGCTGGCTCAGATGAGCTCACTGAGGCAACAGCACACATGGATCCCCTCTACCCCGACAAACAAATACAACCTAACCCTCCGTTAAGTGACATCAGGACAAATTAACCACACAACACATTCCACTTTTTACAGTTTTATTCATTAATATTACAGATTATTGCTCATCTTCTAACATGATCACTTCAGATTTTTTACTTTGTTTTTGTTTTCAACAACTTAAAGCATGACTGAGAATTTAGCCAGTTTGTACTGTATGAGGATTTACATCAATAAATACAGGAGACTTCTTTACACCTTACTATACACCTACATTTTTTGTCAGATCTGTATATAGTTTGTATATACATAAACAATGCTGGTGTCTTCCCTCGTCCAGTTAACCGTATATTAAAACAGTTCTCCTCCCTTAACCCGCAGGTCAGGATCCTGAGGCAGCTGTTAAAAAGTAACTACGGCCTGCGAGACAGAAATAAAAACATAAAAGATATGGACAAACACACACACACACACGCACACACGTCATTCATAAGCACACATTCACAGAATTAAAGAGGGTGTGGGGGGAAATAGGCCTTAAGACAATGGGTCACACAATCCTGTGTGGAGATTCAACAGCACAAGGAGACAAGGACGCACAGACACCGACTGCGACACAGAATGGAGGAGTTTTGCTTTAAGGTGGCATCACAGATTTTCATATTACACACTTCTTTTGGGCCACTATTCAACTCTTTTTGATATCAATGATATAAATTGTAGACGGGTGAAGAATTATAAAAATAAAAAAACAAAACAAACCTCGTTCAAACACTGAGTTGGAAAAATAAGCTTGAAGTGCGCATCACAGTATGAAATGCTTTCTGATAGGGATAAACATCAGCTGATTGTGGTTCTATAAAAAGTATTGACACCCCGGGTAAAGACGCAAACAAAAAGCCTAAGGTAAAGACGTGCTGACCTCACGGCGTTTGCATATCGTACACCATGTTGAGTGCAAGTTGTGGTAACAGCAACACCCTTCGGTGCAGAAGTCGTTACTGAAGGAGGGACGTTGGAAGTTAGGCGTTTTCAATGTGTGGGGTGTAAAGAGTTCCTGAAGAGGAGACGGGTCTAAATATATTCAGGCTGTGAGCGCAACAGAGACTTAAAGTGGATAATGGGAAGGCTAAATCAAATGTGGTACCATTTCTGTTTTATCCTTTCAAACAATCAATTTCTGCCATTATAGTGGATTTGTGAAATTTTACACTAAAGGTAAGGGAATGCAATCTTTCATACACATGGAGACAAAATTATTCATTTTAATTCACTGATTTAATTCCAAAAATATGCGTTTAAAAACTCTGAATGTTTTTTTGAAGCTACTTTGCTTTAACTCGCACAGTGTGACATCGCCTCTGCTTCTAGCTTACTAAATGCACTGACGTTCACTTAAGATGCAGACAAACTGGCTGTTGATCAGAATCCAACAAATTTTCAGAACGACTGGATTCAACTTTGGTGGCCAGAAACTCAAAAATCCAATCATTAACCTGACCAACGAATGCAACATGCTGTTATTACAAGTTGACAACAGTCTTTGGTGTTGAAGTTGTTACAGAAAGATTAGTTTCAGTGCAAGTGTTTCAAATGAAGTTGGGAGACGAAAAAAAAAAAAAAAAAAAAGGAAAAAACTCCCTTGGAAAAAAGGTTGCCTGCTTTTAATTTAGGCTGCAAAAGAGTAGGAATTACAGAAGACAACAGGAAGTACAAATGCATTTCTAGCTTCAATCTATTGTGTCATGGAAGAAGATGTGGAAATGTTCACAGGAAACTGGAAATGGTCATCTGTGCTTTATCATCGTTAAACAGCAGAGGAACAGGAAGTCGTATTTTCCGATTTAAAAAAGGTATTTAAACACTGATCAAGGGACAATGAAAAAAAAAAAAAGAAATTAAAGATTAATTTAAGGCTTTAGGTTGTAGCTTTACTTGGGGTGTCAAAAAATCTGGAGGGGAAGCATGATGGATTTGTTTTATATATAGTATAACACTGGTTTGTGTTTCCATCTGGTTAAGCATCGAAGATTGTGCAGATGAGATGTTAGTAGTGATTGCGTCTTATTACACAATTATAAAAGAAAAAAAAATCTTCAATAGTGGATGGAAAGTCATCGCAAAATCTGATCTCCAAACATGAAGAAGAATGTGCTTCTGTGATTAGGATAAAAACAATCATCAGTCAGAATGTTGGCGAGTAATTGACAAATTTCAGTACCCTTAACCTGTTGATGTTGTTGTATGGCAAGTACAAAAAAAAAAAAAAAATTTAAATTAAAAAGAAGCGCCATACTTTTTATGGAGTACCTGCAACAAACTGCTTCATGCTATGTAAATACTCTGTCACAGTATTCAGAATGAGGGTTTGAGTACATTTATTACAGATGATTAGAACATTTAGTTGCTTCTCTGTGCGACACGACGATTCGGTCAAAAATGAAATATTAGAAGGAAAGATAGAAAAATCTTAAATTTTATATAAATATCTAAATATACAGTATACCTTTGTAATGATTTGACAATCTGCCATGCTTCTACTACAGTATAGTCATTCTTGTTAAAGAAAAGGAAAAAGAAGAAAAAAAAGAAAAAGGAAAATGATTAAATACTTGTTGTGACTTCAACACTGGTGTGTTGTGAGCAGCTGGAGACCAAAAGAGCAGCCAATGAGATGGTTCCACTGTGGGTTTAAGAGACGGGTGAGGAGAGCAAGTCGACATCCAGTCATGTTTATACAAACGAAAAAAGGAAAAAAAGCATTAAAATACAAGATATGATTGGACCCCTGAGGCCCTCACACAAGATCTGCAACCCGCCCTATTTTTGTTTTGTTTTTTGAAAATCAAAAGGTAGAAAATGAAAGACGATGAGGGAGGGAAAAAGTAAACAGCAAAAAAAAGGGAAGAATTGTCCATGACTAAATCTTCAGTTGCACACCTATTAAAAAAAAGAAAAAAAAAAGAAAAAAAGAAAGAAAAACAATCAAAATTTTGCTTACAGAGTCTGTGTTTCATCTTTTTAAGGAGAAAGAATCAAAACTCTGGCGCCGTGGAGGGAGGAAAGAGGACTAACGTACAACTCGACGCATCTAAAGAGAGATGGCGGAGAAAGTAAAACGACTCTTGTTCGACGAGGAGCGAGAGTGGCTCCAGAGAGGAGTGATTTTTTTTATTTTTTTATTAATACGATTATTACTGTGGGTGGGTGGGAATAAACTAAAGCAGGAAACAGGAAAAGTTAGGGCCCCTCCTTTGCTCCATTTGTAAAGCAGGTGTTTTGACTATGCCGTCTATCCTTCTATCCCCCTCCTCTTCTCCCTCTGAGTCCGTGCGATTCATGGAGAACTGATATCTCCTCATTCAACTCAATGGTTTAATACCTGGAGGAAAAAAAACAAAACACAAGAAAACAATAGAAAGCTCAAATCAGAAAGTGAACAGAAGGAAGCAAATTCAGTAACTTCTGTCCGGCTAAAAACCACAAACTTTCATGTATTTTATGCAATAAAAGCTGCAACTGATGTGGAATGGAAGCGGCCATTTTGGAGCAGTTTACCTATAGTAGTTTGGCTTAAAGGGCCCGTTCTTGTTCAAGCCCAGGTACTTGGCCTGCTCATCGGTCAACTCTGTGAGATGCGCATCAAACGTCGGGAGATGTAAGCTGGCCACATACTCATCTGGGCAGCAGGGGAAAAAAAAGAAAAACGGAGAGAGAGTAAATGTCTTGGCATTTTCCAGGATCTCTGACCTGAAAAATTATAATTTGAAAAAGGAAATCCAGGGTAACTACTGTCTTCCTTTTCTTATACAAGCCCTTTTACATTCACTGACAGAGCGACCTACATCTGCCTTTCTTTACCAGGCTTCTCTATCAGCATGCATGATCCGTCTTTAATAACATCAAACTGAAGACATTTTTACCCATTTTCTTGGGCAGCAGATAAACATCCTGCTTGTACCTTCCCTCGGGGGCGTTGTAGAGCTCTATCAGGGCCAGAGCCTGCAGGGAAACAAATCACATAAACATGTTTGAGCAGACTTCTCAGTTCGTCACGGAAAAAAGAGAGCTGTAAATGTAGAAAAAAAAAAAAAAGAAAGAGAAAGAAAATCAGTTAAAACAACAGAAATGTACCTGGGTTGTGGCAGTGATGGAGAGCACAAACGTGGGCACAGTGGAGCAGCTCAGGTTCAGCAGACGGCCCTGGAGAGAAAATTAAAAACACACACACACACAAAAAAAGAAGAAAAAAAAAAACCCGTTAGAAACACACTTCTGCTGGCTTGGTGTTGCTCAAGCTTTTACCAAGACCAAACTGAGTAAAAACCTAATTTTTACATATCAGGGTTTCCTCTACATGTAACTGATTACAGTGCACTGCTGAGGCAAAATAAAAGCTGCCACACCTTCAGAATGAAGATGTTTAAACATTTGCTAAAACAATTAAAGCACACGGGATGTTTACCTACATATATGGTCTGTATTTGTTCACTTAAACTAACCATAATCAGAGTTTGAAATGAAATTAAACATCATGGAACAGTAAAACTTAATCTACTTTGAAAAGGTGACACTGCTGGCGCAACTACTGTGTGCTGCGCTGCTCTCAGCAGTGAAGTAGAGGGAAAGAAAACTCTATAGGAAGCTACCAAAAGGAGGTTAAGATTCATGTATTTTTAGTTCAAGCCTGTGAAAAACAACCCTAATGTTAAAGCATGTTGTGTTTGAACAACAGTAAAGAAGCTAGTTAATATAGTTTGGCTTCGATGCATACCTAGCTTAGTGTCGGATAATTCCCCCCCCACCCACTTAGATTCATTTCTGGTTGCATTTTCAGTTAAATATATTCAAATATTTTCAGAAGAGGGGATGTCAGATGGAGATGCTCAATGTTTTTTATTGTGGCACAGTTCCCTCAACTTCTCAGGAATGCAGAAATAACAGTGTTCTGTACCGCGACACTTCCTAAGGTCCCTTGAGTGATATTGGTGACTGAAACGAATTAGTCAATTCCCCTGGTTTAATTAGAAAATTTTTTTTTTTTTTTTTTTTTTAAAGGTCTTAGAGCAGGGGTGCCCAAAGTCGGTCCTCGAGGGCCGGCATCCTGCATGTTTTAGTTCTCTCCCTAGTGATAGCAACAACCTTCTCAGCAAGTCAATGTTCTCTTTAGACCTTCTAATGAGCCATAATTTGATGCAGGTGTGTTAAACCAGGGAGAGAACTAAAACATGCAGGATGCCGGCCGTCGAGGACCAAACCGACTTTGGGCACCCCTGTCTTAGAGGAGCGCCTGCAAATCATAATAGAAATATGAAACAAAACAAGCTTTTAATTCCAGGTTCACTGATGTGGTTCCAACCTGCTTCAGATCAAACGGGTTCAGATTCGTCGGCTCCAAGGAGCTGGCAGCTCGGCCGGCCCTGCTGAGCTGCTCTCATTCTGTCATGGCTCATGATTCACTCACAAATACACCACTTCTTATCCAGGCGACACGTGCCCTGATACATATTTTACGCTAACTTCATACATCTGGATGCAACCAGATCTGTTTTCTGCATCTTTAACCGTTCTCCGACTAACATGAATCAGCCAAGTCCGCAATGCAGTTCACAGCAAGAAGTCAGACCGATAGGATTTGTTTGGACGTTTTTAGGCACCTCTGCCAGCAGGACTATCCTCTTGGCATCGGGCCAGATGATGTGGTCCACCTGTGAGCGAACCCTCTCCCAGGTTAGTTCAGGGGTCCGCAGGCTGGCCTGCGGAACGAAAACAATTTAAGGTCATTTTAGCCTCTACATGTGGAAGATGATCTTTTCCCCAGCTATTAGGATGGATCAAATAATTAATTGACTTAAAAGCCCAAAAACTAAAACACATTTCCAAATTTCTTACAAANAGCGCCATACTTTTTATGGAGTACCTGCAACAAACTGCTTCATGCTATGTAAATACTCTGTCACAGTATTCAGAATGAGGGTTTGAGTACATTTATTACAGATGATTAGAACATTTAGTTGCTTCTCTGTGCGACACGACGATTCGGTCAAAAATGAAATATTAGAAGGAAAGATAGAAAAATCTTAAATTTTATATAAATATCTAAATATACAGTATACCTTTGTAATGATTTGACAATCTGCCATGCTTCTACTACAGTATAGTCATTCTTGTTAAAGAAAAGGAAAAAGAAGAAAAAAAAGAAAAAGGAAAATGATTAAATACTTGTTGTGACTTCAACACTGGTGTGTTGTGAGCAGCTGGAGACCAAAAGAGCAGCCAATGAGATGGTTCCACTGTGGGTTTAAGAGACGGGTGAGGAGAGCAAGTCGACATCCAGTCATGTTTATACAAACGAAAAAAGGAAAAAAAGCATTAAAATACAAGATATGATTGGACCCCTGAGGCCCTCACACAAGATCTGCAACCCGCCCTATTTTTGTTTTGTTTTTTGAAAATCAAAAGGTAGAAAATGAAAGACGATGAGGGAGGGAAAAAGTAAACAGCAAAAAAAAGGGAAGAATTGTCCATGACTAAATCTTCAGTTGCACACCTATTAAAAAAAAGAAAAAAAAAGAAAAAAAGAAAGAAAAACAATCAAAATTTTGCTTACAGAGTCTGTGTTTCATCTTTTTAAGGAGAAAGAATCAAAACTCTGGCGCCGTGGAGGGAGGAAAGAGGACTAACGTACAACTCGACGCATCTAAAGAGAGATGGCGGAGAAAGTAAAACGACTCTTGTTCGACGAGGAGCGAGAGTGGCTCCAGAGAGGAGTGATTTTTTTTATTTTTTTATTAATACGATTATTACTGTGGGTGGGTGGGAATAAACTAAAGCAGGAAACAGGAAAAGTTAGGGCCCCTCCTTTGCTCCATTTGTAAAGCAGGTGTTTTGACTATGCCGTCTATCCTTCTATCCCCCTCCTCTTCTCCCTCTGAGTCCGTGCGATTCATGGAGAACTGATATCTCCTCATTCAACTCAATGGTTTAATACCTGGAGGAAAAAAAACAAAACACAAGAAAACAATAGAAAGCTCAAATCAGAAAGTGAACAGAAGGAAGCAAATTCAGTAACTTCTGTCCGGCTAAAAACCACAAACTTTCATGTATTTTATGCAATAAAAGCTGCAACTGATGTGGAATGGAAGCGGCCATTTTGGAGCAGTTTACCTATAGTAGTTTGGCTTAAAGGGCCCGTTCTTGTTCAAGCCCAGGTACTTGGCCTGCTCATCGGTCAACTCTGTGAGATGCGCATCAAACGTCGGGAGATGTAAGCTGGCCACATACTCATCTGGGCAGCAGGGGAAAAAAAAGAAAAACGGAGAGAGAGTAAATGTCTTGGCATTTTCCAGGATCTCTGACCTGAAAAATTATAATTTGAAAAAGGAAATCCAGGGTAACTACTGTCTTCCTTTTCTTATACAAGCCCTTTTACATTCACTGACAGAGCGACCTACATCTGCCTTTCTTTACCAGGCTTCTCTATCAGCATGCATGATCCGTCTTTAATAACATCAAACTGAAGACATTTTTACCCATTTTCTTGGGCAGCAGATAAACATCCTGCTTGTACCTTCCCTCGGGGGCGTTGTAGAGCTCTATCAGGGCCAGAGCCTGCAGGGAAACAAATCACATAAACATGTTTGAGCAGACTTCTCAGTTCGTCACGGAAAAAAGAGAGCTGTAAATGTAGAAAAAAAAAAAAAAGAAAGAGAAAGAAAATCAGTTAAAACAACAGAAATGTACCTGGGTTGTGGCAGTGATGGAGAGCACAAACGTGGGCACAGTGGAGCAGCTCAGGTTCAGCAGACGGCCCTGGAGAGAAAATTAAAAACACACACACACACAAAAAAAGAAGAAAAAAAAAAACCCGTTAGAAACACACTTCTGCTGGCTTGGTGTTGCTCAAGCTTTTACCAAGACCAAACTGAGTAAAAACCTAATTTTTACATATCAGGGTTTCCTCTACATGTAACTGATTACAGTGCACTGCTGAGGCAAAATAAAAGCTGCCACACCTTCAGAATGAAGATGTTTAAACATTTGCTAAAACAATTAAAGCACACGGGATGTTTACCTACATATATGGTCTGTATTTGTTCACTTAAACTAACCATAATCAGAGTTTGAAATGAAATTAAACATCATGGAACAGTAAAACTTAATCTACTTTGAAAAGGTGACACTGCTGGCGCAACTACTGTGTGCTGCGCTGCTCTCAGCAGTGAAGTAGAGGGAAAGAAAACTCTATAGGAAGCTACCAAAAGGAGGTTAAGATTCATGTATTTTTAGTTCAAGCCTGTGAAAAACAACCCTAATGTTAAAGCATGTTGTGTTTGAACAACAGTAAAGAAGCTAGTTAATATAGTTTGGCTTCGATGCATACCTAGCTTAGTGTCGGATAATTCCCCCCCCACCCACTTAGATTCATTTCTGGTTGCATTTTCAGTTAAATATATTCAAATATTTTCAGAAGAGGGGATGTCAGATGGAGATGCTCAATGTTTTTTATTGTGGCACAGTTCCCTCAACTTCTCAGGAATGCAGAAATAACAGTGTTCTGTACCGCGACACTTCCTAAGGTCCCTTGAGTGATATTGGTGACTGAAACGAATTAGTCAATTCCCCTGGTTTAATTAGAAAAT
This sequence comes from Poecilia latipinna, assembly GCF_001443285.1. Classification (NCBI taxonomy): domain Eukaryota; kingdom Metazoa; phylum Chordata; class Actinopteri; order Cyprinodontiformes; family Poeciliidae; genus Poecilia; species Poecilia latipinna. The sequence goes on along the minus strand of NW_015112708.1, from coordinate 260,935 downwards.
TTTTTTTTTTTTTTTTTTTTTAAAGGTCTTAGAGCAGGGGTGCCCAAAGTCGGTCCTCGAGGGCCGGCATCCTGCATGTTTTAGTTCTCTCCCTAGTGATAGCAACAACCTTCTCAGCAAGTCAATGTTCTCTTTAGACCTTCTAATGAGCCATAATTTGATGCAGGTGTGTTAAACCAGGGAGAGAACTAAAACATGCAGGATGCCGGCCGTCGAGGACCAAACCGACTTTGGGCACCCCTGTCTTAGAGGAGCGCCTGCAAATCATAATAGAAATATGAAACAAAACAAGCTTTTAATTCCAGGTTCACTGATGTGGTTCCAACCTGCTTCAGATCAAACGGGTTCAGATTCGTCGGCTCCAAGGAGCTGGCAGCTCGGCCGGCCCTGCTGAGCTGCTCTCATTCTGTCATGGCTCATGATTCACTCACAAATACACCACTTCTTATCCAGGCGACACGTGCCCTGATACATATTTTACGCTAACTTCATACATCTGGATGCAACCAGATCTGTTTTCTGCATCTTTAACCGTTCTCCGACTAACATGAATCAGCCAAGTCCGCAATGCAGTTCACAGCAAGAAGTCAGACCGATAGGATTTGTTTGGACGTTTTTAGGCACCTCTGCCAGCAGGACTATCCTCTTGGCATCGGGCCAGATGATGTGGTCCACCTGTGAGCGAACCCTCTCCCAGGTTAGTTCAGGGGTCCGCAGGCTGGCCTGCGGAACGAAAACAATTTAAGGTCATTTTAGCCTCTACATGTGGAAGATGATCTTTTCCCCAGCTATTAGGATGGATCAAATAATTAATTGACTTAAAAGCCCAAAAACTAAAACACATTTCCAAATTTCTTACAAAATACTGCAACATAAACAGTAAGAGAAGCAGGCATTGTTAAAGGCTTCCGACGTCGTCATTAAGAGTTGCAAACTCACCACATCGATTTCGGTGTTGGAGTGCCCCATGTTGCAGACAATACAGCCGTTCTTCATGCGGTCCAGGTGCTCTCTCACCACAACGTTCTTGTTACCTAGTGAAGAAGAGGTGAACGAGTGATTCAATCTGAGAAAAGGAGCAGGAAAAGAGCACACTTAAAAAAAAAAAAATATATATATATATATATATATCATATGAGGTCAGCATAAGACAACCAAGTCTGCCTCTGTCATTTATAATTTAATTACCTATCTTAGAAAGTGAGCAAAGATAATTAGGTCTGGAAATGGAGTTCAGTTAGAGTTGGCTCAACATGCTGAAAGGATCTCAGGGTTTAAAGAATTTTCTCTTGGCATTAAAACTATGAGAAAATATTCTTTGTGAAATATTTTAACAGTTAGAAAACCTACAGACACAAAGTAACAAGGGTCAAAGTTCAAATGGCGGTTTATTGAGCCTACAAAGATTTCTAAATGATTTACATCCCTGAAACTTTATTTCTATCCTTCACAACTAGAAACTAAACATGTATTTTAGTGTGATTGGGTGGGGATTTGAAGCTGGTCATGTTGATGCAGGGACTGGACTAAACGCTGAAAACCATAAAGAAGAAAAACTTCTTACAGTATGAACATGTTGGAACAGAGCAGTCACAGCGCAAAAATAAATCTAATTGAAAATCTGTAAAAAAGAAAAAAAAAAAGACTTCAATTCTCCATCTAATCTGATAAAGACTGAGCAATTAAGCAAAGAAGAATGGCCAAAACCTGTTGATGTTCAAAGGTGGTGGAGGTTTATCATTTTCCCTTTTACTTTATGATTATACACTTCTTTTTGTTGGTGTGCTATGTGGAACTGGACCTCAAAGGAAACTAAACTTTCTCAATGTTTTCTATATTCACCCAAAAAAAAAACAATTGGATTTTTACACTAATCTTCCACACAGCTGGGTTGTCAACGTCGCTATTTTCACCTAATTCAGGGAAAACGATTTTTTTTTTTTAAAGTTTAGTTTTTTAGTTGTTTTTTTTTTAAGGCTGCCTTGTTCCTGTGCAACTCGCTACGATTGCAGAGCCTCCGCTTCAACCCTGACGGGTGATATTTGGTAATGAAGTGGCGACCAGTAATTCTCTGCTCTAATCCAAAGGTCAGCGTCGGCTCCCTTGCCCTCGAGGTTCAGAGCTTTATTAGCGACCACTGCAGATGATTTCGCTGACTCGGTGACCCGTCTAGTCACCTTGAACAAGACGCAACAAAAACTGTGAACTTCTGCACCCTGACTAGATTAGCAGAATGTCAACATCAGCGGCTGCCAACCTGTGCAGGTGATGACGATGTCCACTTGTCTGATGACTTCGTTGAGTTTCACCAGCCTGAAGCCATCCATGCTAAGAAAAAAACAGATGATTAATCAGTAATCATGATTAATCATTAATTACTTAATAAACAGGATTAATCAGTTAATTGAAATAGCTGCCAACTAATTTAGGAATGGATTAATAGTTCCTCCAATTATGTCCATTTGCTGAAAGAACATACTCAGAGCAGTAACTAAACCAAAACTGTACAAGAAATATACAAGTTATGCATTTGAGATTTTTTTAAAAAAAACCTCTGTGTCTGTGAATATATTCTACCCAGAATTCAAATGGCACAGTTTTGGCTCCATCTGGTTCAGATACTGTAAGACAATTAAGCACTTCTTGCTATGTAATCATTAATCAGTTAATCCAAAAAAATAAACAACAATCAACAGATCAGCCCTACACTGATAAGTTGAGTAAAGAGGGCTGAGCTTTTCACATGTTGATGTAAGAAGCATTTTTTCTTTTCGGTGCACATGCATCTTTTGCCATTGCACTTTAGGCAATACAATGTTTATTTTCTCATTTTAAAAAGGAGTTGAAATATTTGTTTGCATTTTTCTAATATTGTATAAAAGACAAAGACGTTAAACAGAAAATGTGCAGAAAGTGTCAAATTTTTTTAAATCCGATTAATCGATTACTAAAATAATTGTTAGCTGCAGTAGTAGTGAAAAGTGACTTTCCTGCAACCTAAATGAGCCAAAATAAAGAAAAAAACTAAAGCTTACCAGGCCTGCAAGGCGCAGATGGGGTCGATCTCTGTGACGTAGACGATGGAGCCCATGGCTTTGAGGGCAGCGCAGCAACCTTTCCCAACCTGAGGGAGGTGAAAATAGAAGAACTGGTCATTTACAGTTAACAGGGGTGCATGCAGTGTGTTACAGAGAAACGCAGGGCAGAAATGCACACAGCATTCCCAGAGCAGGGCTAGAGCTGTGATCGGTGCAGTCGCAGTCTACTGTGATGTAATAATAACACAGACAGTGACGCCTCAGAAAATGATACAAAGAACTAATCCAAGGATTTTTAACAAGTATTGGGTGGGCACGTTTGATTACTGTGGATTTTCTCTCATTCAACCAGGCTGTGAATTTTTAATAGAGTTGAGGTCTGGGTTATTCCAGACATTTCTTTAGCTTCCAGTTTCTGGCAGAAACAATCAGAACCAACAGTTCGAGTCAAATGGTTAAAAGTTGGACGCAATTAGACGTTCCAACATTTCTATAAACCAAAACACGCGTCAAAATGTGTTTCAGGTATGGCTAATTTTGTTTGAACCGCTTTCCCAAAGCTCTGACTGCCACCTGTTGAACATTTCAGGACCATTCTTAAAAATTAGCTTTGCTGGCAATTTAAATCAACTTTTTCCTCAAAAGTACTCAAACATCCTGCTGTTATTGGTGACAGAAAGCAAAGTGACACTGTGCCAAACATTAGCAGTGTTGGACCTATATTTCCATACCTTTGTTGATCAGAGAAAATCCAAACTTTTTCACTGAATACATATTTAAAGTTTTAGCGTGAGTTTTCTCATTTTTAGCAGAACACCAGGAGGAACACATGCGACTTAAACAAAACCGTTAACCTTACCTCTCCGTATCCACACACCACCACCTGTTTGCCTCCAAACATCACATCAGTGGTCCTCTTCAAGCTGGAGACACAGATACACGTTTCAGTGCCGCTGCTTCTCTACCATTGGAAGCAATTTGTAAGGAAAGAAAACATGTTTTATACCCGTCTAAGATGGATTCTCTGCAGCAGTAAAGGTTGTCGAACTTTTGCTTGGTAACAGAGTCGTTGACGTTCATGGCTGGAACACACAGCTTCCCCGCCTTGGACAGTTGGTACAACCTGAACACACACATAATTTCTTATTAGATCTTTTTGATGGCACAACTAAAAATAGAATCCAAACATGAAGAGATTCAAATGTACTTTCTATTTTAAATCGTTTGTATCAAGCTGAGTGCAGATAAAAATGTGTACCACTTTCCACCACTAGATGGCAATGTTCCCAAACTTGACAGTGGATGCAAATAGGGCCTTATTCTGTAACTGTGCAGGTTTTCACAAATATTTTAAACCTTAAAGGCACAGAAAATCAGTTTCATCATCTTTCAACTAAAACATGTCTGTAATATTTAGCATTAAGAAAAAGAATCGTGAAAAGAAGAGGACATATGGACGCTGCTTATCCTACCTGTGGACGCCAGTAACGCTCTCCTCTACGATGCCCTTGATCTTCTTGAACATGTTGGGGTACTTTTTATAAATCCAGTGCGTCAGGTCTCCGCCGTCATCCAGGATCTGGGGAGAAAAATTAAGTCAAAATAAAGACGTTAGGAAGAAAAATATGAAAAGATGTTAAGAATAAATTAAAAGAAAGGAAAGAAAATGGTGCTTTTGGTAACAGATGCATTTTATGTGACAGACCAAAACATAGTAACATGATTATGTGGGGTAAAAGAAAAATTATAAAGGCTTTTGTGTTTGGGTGGAGATGGTCTGATATGATTATGTCTACAACTAAATTATTTTAGTAATCGATTACTCTAATGATAAATTGGATAAAATTGAAATAAATTTGGCAAATTCAGCAGATTTTTCATTCGGCTACTTGAGCCATTTTATACAGTAACATAAATAAATTAAAGATGAACAAACAAATAATTAAATTCCTTTTTTATTGCGTTGCACATGCGTCAAAAACTATGTAAAAAAAAAAAAAAAAAAAAAAAAAAAAAAGGAAAAAAAAAAGACAGTTGCTACCATGTTGGGTTGCCAGCCTTCCACGTTGACGCAGCGGTCGATGCACCACCAGAAGTCGTCCTCTGACTCACCCTTCCAGGCAAACACGCTGAAACCTGCGGAGTGGAAGGAAGTGAAGATTGCAGAGTTGACAAAAATGTGACAAGAAAGAAGAGATAGAAAGATTTTAGACTGAAGGCTTTCAAACTGTTCTCACCTCCTTCTGCCAGAGCTGCAGCCACTTCATTCTGGGTGGAGTAGATGTTGCAGGCTGCCCACCTGCACTGAGCGCCCAGAGCTGACAGAGTCTCCATCAGCACCTGAGAAAGAGAAAAAAAAACAAAGCTGCAGAGTTTCGCTTTTTTGCCAGACTGAAGATGTCAACACGTTGCCATTTATTTTTGTCGTGCCACTCACGGCGGTCTGCGCGGTGATGTGCGTGCAGCCCACCACCTTGGCACCGGCGAGGGGTTTCTCCCCCTGAGCTCGCTTCCTCAGCGCCATCAGTGCTGGCATCTCTGGCGGAGGGGGAAACACACACAAAGCGGAAGTTGGAATTAGCTGGAAGGTAAAAGGAATTCCCAGCTTTAATCTCATTAGCTGAGCTCTAATCCATCCAGTCGTCCAGATGAAGGAGCTGCAGATGCTAAATGATGCTATCTGCGTGTTTAGCCCTGCGCTGTTTCGCGTCCATGTGATCAAACTCCTTCCGAGTGTGTTGGTTCTACCTTGCTCTGCGATCTCGATCTCTCTGCGCCCGAAGTCGGCCTGCTTGATGTTTTTGATGCAGAAATCGCCGTTGCCTTTGGAGTTCTTCTGCTGTTTGTCCCGGGGTGAGGTCTCATCGTCGGAGCTGTCGGTGTACGACGCCGCTGCAAGCGATTGCACGTGAAAACGTCAGTGGAGGAAAAGGACACAAAGTGCTTATTTTCAGCAACCTAAACCTGGCTTTGCAGAAAGGTTTCGCAGCACAGGTCTTTTTTCTTAATACCCTGTAATTCAAACTTGACCAGGCCAAGCTTTCTGGATCACCCAGTAGAAGTGACGATAAATCCGTCTGACATGGCTTCTCCCGTTACCGAGCAACAACAGAGAGACAGCGCGTCTGCCAGGCGTCACGCTGCGGCTGCAAACTTTCACTCTGTGCCGTTTGTGCAGGATCATAATTACACCAAGTGTTACTCTGTTGGCTTTTATGTTTTAAAGTATAGAGACATTTGCTGTGATTTGATAGTGTGGCAGACAAAATGACAAAACAATCTCCTCTTACCCATTAGATCTACAGAAAATGATGGCCTAATAAATCTCATTTATTGCCAATAATGTCACAACTTTTTGAAAGAGGCAATTTATAATTTTAGATAAATACTTATTATAGGAAATTTGTTGTCATTTTTAATGAACCGCCATTTTATTTATATTTTTACAATTTAAAATCAAGATAAATATAAAATTTAACAAAAAGAGGATGATTTTTTTTATCTGTAGGATGAAAAATGATAGTTAAAATTAACAGATTCCAACCTAACAACAAGAAAAACAGATCCAAGAACATATTGCTGGTACTTTTGTGAAAATGTGATTATTGTGGGGGAAAAAAAAAAGAGAACAAATGCAGAATATTAAAATTTTTTCAATCTAAATTTCAACAATATTGGATGGTCCGTTTTTATTTCTACGCCAGAGTCATTAAGAGTCACTCTTAAGAAGGCTGCAAGAGCCACAGGTTGGAGAAAACCTGCTTTCAAGTAAAGTTTGTGTAGAAAAATGGCCTAATGAAATTTGGATTAAATTTAATTGAGAATCTGTGGGTTGAAAATGGATGTTCAGAGGCACCCCATGCAGCCTGAGAGTTTTGCAATGGAAAAACTGACAACAATGAAATTTTTTTTTCTCTATATGTTAAATAGATATAACTTCAAAATAATCTGAAGCTCTAATTGCAGCAAAAAATGGTTTTATATCGACTCAAGGGGGAGGAATACACAGATTCTTATCTCTGCAAACCTTTTTAATCTGTGCATCATCACCCTACCACTGCAAATAAAATCCCAATTCAACACTCAAAGGTCTTGTCGCTGTAACACGACAAACTGTCTCACTAAAAGCGCAGAGCGGCAAAGACTGTTTTTAGAGCACCTCTGATCCTGGGGCGTCCATCACTTCCCCTCCTCTAAGTGTGACTCAGCGTCCAAATGTCCATTTTGGCAAAGCGGAGCGACACGGTGCAGATTAATTCATTACGTTAATGGCTTCACTGGAGGCTCTGACTCCTGACACGCAGTGGGGTATCAAAAAGCACAAGTCCGAGCAGATTACGCAGAAAAGCATTTAAATGTTTACGAAAACGCCCATGATGGGGGGAGGTCAAAAGGTTAAGAGCAGTGAGCATTACGAATGAGAACAGGGTCCTGGTGTCAGCCATTCCTCAGACTTTGTGACCTCTCCGCTCCGTCATTGTTCTAGGTAAATTAGTGTTTTTGTAAAGTGTGCCATCTGACTCCAAGTACCTGTAAGAATAACAGTTTTTCCCAGAAAGGGCAGAGTAATTGTTCATAAAGGTGCTGGTCCCGTTAGTTATAAACTACAGAAAGTAGGTTGAGTAGTTAATATTGAAGCAGTTGTTTGTGCATCAATTTTCTAAGTCATTTCCTCTTTCACTAATTAATATTTCAACAGCTAATCAATCTAAAGCTCAACTCTGTAGCTTCTTCCTGCTATAGCATAAGATACAGGATTTTATTATTTACTTTTTTTGGTTTCCCATTCCAATAAATTCCTGCATGCGCTCTGGAGACCACCGGCAGCTAATCCGCTAACACAGAGCCCACAGTTTCATGAGAACCACAGGGTTAGACTGTGAGAGCGAGGACAGAGATGGTTGATGAGGAGACCAGGGGGATGGGGGTGGAAGGTTAGTCAACCATTCATCCAGGTGGAATCAGCAGAAAAAGTGTTGTAAAGTCAGGGATGTCCGATAAGCGGCGGGTTGCGGTGACTGAGTGTCTGCCAGGCTGTTTGTTTACCTGAGCTGTAGCTGTCGGTGGAGGACTGGGAGATGGAGCGGGACAGAGAGCGCCGGCCGATCTTAGACGGGCGCTTGTTGAACTCCTGTTTCTGGTCTGCAAACTGGATCTGAGAAGAAGACAAAGAACAGGGATTCAGAATCAAAACGACGCTTGAGACGCATGTAAAGCTCAAGTGCTGTCATATGTTAGAGATTTAAAACATCAAAATCAAAAAACATCTTTTTGTGGAACTATGTGGAATGAGCAAGGTTTTAGAGTTCACAACAGAACAGATCGCTCGAGTGGAATCTGTTGACCACAGGTGGTGTTTGTGAGCATAAACTTTTCTCAGGTGTAAAAAAAAAAAAAAAAAAAAGCATACTTTCACCACGGTTTCTAGTTTTTTTTGTTGTCCATAGACCATGCTAATTGGATAATAACCGTTCCCTTCAAGGGTTCTTCCTGCACAATTTACCCATAAGGACGAGTGGCAACAACTTGTTTTTTCTCTGAGCCAAATGAGAGATGTTAAGTAGTTTTAACTTCCAAT
>NW_015112708.1:248097-248653 GCF_001443285.1 Poecilia latipinna | reverse complement strand
TTGTATTGGCCTTCAGTAGTCACTAGATTTAAATAGAGAAGCCGCCAAGTTGGGCATTTGATTGTTGCTGGTGATTTCGTAACCGATCATCCTGCAGTGTGTGGTGTATTACGGTAGATCGTCATGGCCGCTCCGATCTAAATCAGGGGTTTTCCCCGACTGGGAGCTTAACGCTGAATGTGACAGGTAGCCAATCAGAAAGCCGGATTCTCCTCCTGCTTTCTGAGGGGAAATTACGGAGGGGAATCCCAAACAGCTGACACAGCGCAACCCAAAGTCCAGCAGATGTTGGAGATGATATGTGGAAACAACATTAATATTTATTCAACATTTCATGCAAAGAATATAGAAATGACAAGGAGAGGAGTTGGAGCCAAATTGCTACCGCAGTTGATAAACCCGGTAACTTTTCAGCTGTTCTTCGTTAACGTGACATAAATAGTTATAATGATTTTCATTCAGTCAGGACTTTACACTGACTCTAGCCACATTGCATTGCAGGTAAATTCTAGTACAGCATTGATTAATGCCTGGTTTTAAAATTAGTTAACTGGAC